>NC_135782.1:2821616-2870652 GCF_028453695.1 Augochlora pura | reverse complement strand
CATTGGAAATAGATAAGTATCGTTCCACCGTGGACAATGATGACTAATATGCTTTTTATAAATTATTTTTCTACCATTTAGTTGGAATACAAGCAAAAATCTCTCACTTTTTAACTTCTACCTAAATCGAATTAAAATTCGTAGAGTAGACTTTGATCATTTATTTTAATATTAAGTGGAGAAGACAGTTTAAAGGATCACTGAATTATGCGAAAATGATGCCGCGTTTATTTCGCAAAGTAGGAAGATTTTTCGATTAGCCCAGCCACGTGTTAGCGCACGCGCGCGTTGATTCAAACGCAGAGAGAGAGGGAGAGAGAGAGGGAGAGCAGATTTTCCCGCGCGCATATTGGCCAGCAGCGTCAATTACTTTCGATTAATATCCGATCGTCGATTATCCGGCCGCGCGATTAAGTATCGGTAGCCGAAATGCGGCGACGATTTTCCATCCGATTTTCTGGTTTATTAAAAAATTTTGCATAATCGACGCGCCGCGTATTATACGGCCGAGTTAATAATCGCGTGCCGCCCGTGCGCTAATTATTCAAATTGTTTTTGCATGCGGAATTCTCGTTACGGTCGGCCGAATAATGGCCGCCGGACGCGGGAATATTTCCAGTGGCCATTTTAGCGGGCCTCGAACGAAAAGGCGGAGAAAAAAAAACGACAGTGCCGCGATTTTTGCAATTAAACTCGCTCAACGAATAAGCGAGCATATCTCGCTCGGACGTCGACGTCTGTATACTTTATTTGTAAGGTTATGTAACGTTCGCGGTGCTTGGAATTCATTGGCGCTTGCGAGCAGACTGCGCGCGCCTTACGAGTTCACGAGATAAATATTTTAATTATTGTAAAAATATTTTATTTATGATACAAAATATTATATTTACGGTAGAAATATTATATTCACGAGACAGATATTTTATTCGCGGTGAAAATAATTAAAGAACCCGTGAATTCCTGTGATAATCTCAGCACTCTGAAATTATTAAGAAGGCATTTTTATTTCACGACGAAAACAACCTTTACTTCTCGTAAACCTCTTCAAGTCTAATTACAAGTACCCTTCGGTTCATTCGCAAACTTATTTAGCAACCTTCCAGCACACTTTTCATTCTATTCATTTTTCGTTTCGTTAATTAAACGGCTTTGATGTCCCGAGGATTTTCGGGGCCGTCGTCCGTGTTAATGAAACATCCGTGGATCCCATTTAATCGCGAGAAATTAATTAACCAAGTAACAATGTTCATTCTCGGTGAACGACTAAACGCATCGCGAATCGTCAAATATTAATTAACGAGCGTGACAGTCTGTTTAAAAGAGGCAGACCAGAGTTATTGATTTCGTTGATAACAGACCGAGCTGCGTGTTAACATCGCGTCGATTAAACATTTACGGTATAATTTACAATAATCGGTCCGCGAGAAAAGGGTCGGAGATTTCGTTGCCAACAGAAGAGAGAGAGAGAGTGAGAGAGAGAGTTTTCGTGTTATTTGCTTCGCGTCGCGGCCGAAATCATCGTTGAGTTATTATTATTACCGTCGCGCTATCATTGCGCATTATCGACGTTATCATACTCTTCGGCTGCGTTCTATAATTTTCTGCAATTACGCTCCGCAACGTTCGGACGATTCTCTCTCCACCTTCGATTCTGTAATTGGATAATAGCGGCCGTGCGCGCATTCGGATACCCGGAGTCCTCCCGCCGTCTTTACGCGCCCACGAACATATATTTACAGGCGCGGTGCTCCTTTTGCAGGTTACGCCGCGTACGCGTTGACATTGACCCTGGCATTACTCCGTCCATTTATCGCGGATGAATGATAGTCTTTATCACCTTCCGTTGCCCGGAAAGTTGCCCGTATACGACCACGGCCGCGATTATTCTCAATTAATCCACACTTGCGAAGCGCGGAGACGCGTTTATTAAGACAGGACGCGTATCCGCGATATTCACTGAAAACTATACGCGGGATGGTTAAAAGACGTGTAATGTTTATTTGCGGTTCGGGAATATTGAAAAAGAGCTCGAATTAACTCAGGGAACATTGTCGTCGTCGTGTCGTATGTGGTCGCTGGAAGTAAATTAATTTGTTTGATTGTTGGGTGAAATGACTGGGTGAAATTACTGCAATCGTCTCTTTCTTCTAATTTTCTTATGGATTGTTAAAAAGAATAGAGAAAGTCTTGTTTTACCAATTTACCGATCGATACTCATACCAGCGCACGCATTGTTTCGCCGTTAATCACCAAACGGAATCCGTATTCTAAGCAGATCATTAAACGAGATAAATATTATCCGAGTCAATTGCGCGGAACAGAAAAGTTACAAGAAAACCATCTACGCGCTTTGAATAATTGTAACAAATCGAGGCGAAGCTGGCAACGTTCATAAACGTCTCTGAACTCGTTCACATCTTCGCGCTTTTTCCGCTCGTTCTTATCAGAATTGCATGAACTCCATTAATTCCGTTTACATATATATTCCCGGCTAACAAGTCGCGACGTAAATAAATGATCTATTATCTAAGACTGTTTTTTACCGAACTCGCACACGTTCGCAACGATGATGAAACGTGCGCGCTCCGTCAGCAATTAATTGGTCGCGCGCAGTACGCCACCGTTTGAATAATAACCGAGTGTCGCAAACGTGCACGGCGAAAATAAGAAAAAAAAAAAGAAAAGAACGCGTTCGCAAAAACGAACCCACGCGTTCTACATCGAATCGGGGCACGTTGCCGATTAATTAACATGCAATTATGGTTGCCACCGGCGGTTTCTCAGGAAATTTCGTCTTACGATCGCGATGCAACGTGCCGCGCTGGTCACGAACCGTACGGATCGTTTGATCAATTTTTAACGCTTGCTTTCTGACGCAACTATTCTGCCATGCTGTGAACAAATGCGTCTTGAACTCTTATATGCCATCTTATATTTACTATTCAATGCTATCTAATACTCTCTCTCCCATATTTTCTCTCTAATATTTCCTTCATCGCAATCAAATAATTACAGCCGTTCACTATACAATATATACCAATACCAAAACATTAAATATATATTTTCTCTCTCCGTCAGAAGAACAAAATTCCTCCTTGCCCAATCAAGGCGCTCGCGAAATTCAAACGTCCATCTCGAACGATCCAAGACACCTTGCAAGAACGAACACGTGCCCGACATCTCTCGTTGTCTCCGGTTTTTGTGAAGGAGAAAGCCCGGTAACGTCGTAGAAGCCTAATTATCGGTTGCTTTGATCAGGTTCTCGCTGATAATGGCGGCGAGGATGATGCGACGCGAGCTAATAAATCCGCGTCGTTTCGAACAGCTTCCGGGACAACATAACGCGCTTCGCCTCACGCAACAGAGAAGGGAGTCTTTAGCGCGGGCTAGCGACGACAGATTTGGATGATCGCCAACTTCTTAATGATGATAGACACTTGCTAACTGCGTCTGCCAACGGGACGTCACACACTGTTAAAGTCCCCCTGGTAGACTACGCGCGCCGTCTCGATGTTTAACAATGATCGATAGCGCCACCGAATTTCATTGCGTGCATCGAACCGGTTGCGCATATTACGCCGGATAATAATTCACACCGGCCGCCGCGCGGACTCTAATGTTGTGAACACGGGTCGCGATCTAATGGAACAACGTTGCTGATACCCGATACAATTGTTCACGGAGTTAGGCGACCGATAAGATTGAGATATAATGGTTATGTTTCTGGATATGATTTAAAGTGATATAATTCTATTTTAATTCGATTTAAAGTGTTATTTTATTTAAATTCGATTTAAAATGCTATTTTATTTAAGTTCGATTTAAACGTTAAAAATTATGCTTCGTTTATCTCGCAAGGGAATAAAATCAACTTCCTCCATAAAAAGCTCTTTTTCCTATATTACGAAGAGGAGGAATTGTTTGTTCCCGTATCTTCCACTAGATTACGAAACAGTGCATATTTCAGTTGTAAAACGGGTATCGAGTTCTCGTAAAAAGTGTCCTTAATCGAAGATTTAAAGGAAATATACAGTGTGCTCGCGGCGTGCTTGTTTGCTTGCACGTGCATCGCATGTGCGGGAGGATCTAATAGAAAGCGTTTCCGACTTAGATTGGAAACACAGCGCCCGTCGGAGTTCTTGGATGGAACCATTGAAAGTTCGACAA
This sequence comes from Augochlora pura, assembly GCF_028453695.1. Lineage (NCBI taxonomy): Eukaryota > Metazoa > Arthropoda > Insecta > Hymenoptera > Halictidae > Augochlora > Augochlora pura. The sequence goes on along the minus strand of NC_135782.1, from coordinate 2,866,485 downwards.
TGTAGCACTCATCAGAGGCTCCTATGCAGAGACCGTCTCTCTCTCTCTCTATCTCTCTATCTCTCTACCACTCGTCCAGAGAGCTGACAGAAACCTTTATCAGATTCACCGGAACCGAGCCATACCGAACTCGTTAAGAGTCGTACAAACCGTACTCGTATACCGGCCAGAACCGAATGCGACCTACATACATGGGACTCGTTAGGATCCGTCGCGGTTCAAGGTCGTTAGGTTCCATCGAGATTATACTAAATCCATATGTCGCAGGCTAGGCTGTTGCAGATCGGCGATGTTACCCGGATTCGTCGAACCCGATCCGAAGGCTGACGAAGCTAAACAGTCCAACGTGATTGATAGCAGAGGTGGAAGTTGTTTGAAGAAGATTTTTGTCGAATATTGGAATTAATTCTTCGAAGAACATTTTGCTCGATAAATTTACGCGTTATCCATAAAACATCGGTAAAATCGAATCCTTTCAAAATCACAAACGAACACGTCTCTCGCGGCCGTATCTCGGACCGTAAATAATGATTTTCTAATAACATTGCGTACGCCGCCGAGGCGTTCTCTCGTAAAAGGGCAACGTTACAGAGGGGGACAGGAGAGGGGAGAAGTTCCGCAGCGCTGATGAATAATTTATCGACGTCGATTCCACGGATTAACATTCGGCCTCTTGGGCTACTCATATCGCGTTTGCTTTAATTGAACCGTCGCATAATCGAACAGGCATCGACGCGAGGAGGACCCGGGCAAACCTGTTCAAATTCTTTCCCGCCTGGAAATTTTATCTTTAATTATTCATTACCCCCGCGTCACGGATCCCCCTCCCCCCCTCTCTCTCGGTGATAAAAGCACACCGTGATTAATAACCGTCGTCGTTGCCTTGCCCCGCGCTCATTAAACCGTGATTACCAAGCCGAGCGGTGGCTTATTAAAATATCTTTCATTTCGCCGGGGGTCGAAGAGTCAATCGGTTCGCGGCTAAATGAAACCCGGTTGTTGTATCAAAAATATGCCCGTATGATGCGCGACACGGCCCATAGTGACTGGAATAACGAAAGAAAAATCGGAAATCAATGCTTCCTTTTAGTTACAATATTATTGAAATTTATAGAATTTTTAATTATATGTAAATAATTTAAAAAGAACTATAATAACTTGGACAACGATTTTTCTTTTTCTGTTTTCGAATTGATATATTATTAAATTAAATAAAAATTAAAGAAATTAAATAAAACGCTTCGAAATCAAGGGAAGCTGGCAAACCTTTCTTTGAAGATCGACCAAGTCCCGCGCCGCTCCACAAGCCTTTTCCTTCGGTTCTTTTTTTCCCTCGCCGCGTACGTACGCTAATGAAACGAAGAAGCGCCGCCGTCGCCTCGCTCCTCGTTTTCTAAACTCGTCGATTTTGAATTTCAAAGGGAACTCCACCCTTCCGCCTTGCATTCCGTTCAATCCAATTAACACGATCTCCCCGTATATCCGGATTTAATGCGGCCGCCCCGCCGTTGCGTCGCAGCTCTTGGATCGCAGAGGCGCGCGCGTTCGTCCTATAGGCGCGGCTTCACAGAATTTCGTGCGTGATGAATGGCGGGACAGGGAATAATGGGAACGAATTTCGGAAAGATGATTAAGGGTGCGCTGCGTTCGTAGATAGAGAGAGAGAGTGCTTCTTCGAGCTAAGATCAATCGGTCTACGAGATTCTTCGAATAGACTGTGGCCAGCTGCGAAGACAGTCGCTTGAGACGTAACGATATCGGCAGCGGTCGTCTGCCGGAGATATCGACGGTATTTATGCAACGAGCGAACCTCTTTCTTCGAGGAAATTGTAGCGCGCAGTTCAGCGATCTATAGAAATATGAAACGGCGGTGGATATCGGAAAACCATTAGTAACGGGGCACCGTAAAGTAATGAGCAAGCTGCATTGTTCGTGGATGTGCTTGCGTTTGGAAATTCGACTCGAAATGATGCTTTAAGAAATATAATTCTTTCGGTGAATTAATAGTGTTTGTATAGTAATGCATTTCACACCCTGCCATTGTATCGCAATAATTTATTTATTAAGACAAAAATATGGAAGCTATAAAAATAAAATATGTAAATTAGGAATATGTAAATTATCTTAAATATCACAATTGTTGGATTTATCGCGTCCGGCGCATTGAGAATTATTACAATATCGAATACCTCCCCTCTCGGCGTGTCCTGCCTCTCCACGAATTCAATATCCGGAATTTTAAACAATATTTTAATATGTCGCGCATTTCATGACGTGGAAATATCGCGGGATCGCCTGCAGCGTTCCATCCGGGTCACAATGTAAAGAGGGAATATTACATGTCTCCTGACGGATGAAAATAAATGCCGTTTGCGACCCGATGTGTAATTCTTTGCACGTTTGATATCCTGATTTTCTTCTGCGACGATTGCTATTAATAACGCCGCGCAACATTATATCCTTTTATAAATAAGAAATAATTCTTGTTTAAGAAAACTTCTTGTTTAAATAACAGTGAGATCAAGTGATAACAAATTGGCAATAGCAGAGAGTAATAGACAATGTTTTATTTTGCAATACTGAGATCTTTTCGGCGATTATTCTATAGAATATTTCAAGCAACTTTTTCCTTTGCGAAATTTTTCTACGAGGCGTGGTTAACTAGTTATTAATAAAAAAAAAACGTCAACCAATGATCGCCGAGCTCGACTGGCGCGTGACTGCTCAGCCAAATTTCATTCTTACGGCAATCGCCCATTGATAATCGCATGCGCGAAGGTCACTCAACTCCGCGCGGCAATAATTTACGGGAGGACAGGATAAAACTGCATACTCTCGCGTACGCACACACGGAGACGCAGGGGACGGTAAACTTGGCCGCAGTGAATTTACATTGCGCCGACGATGGCGCGCGCGAAAGGATCGTACGTTCCTTTACGGTACTGTTTGCCGTAGCCCGTAACTTACACGATTTTGCTATTTCCTCCGGCTGTCCGCGCGGCGAGCAGAGAGCCTCCGCGTTCCTCGCGCCGGGGCCCTCCTTCCGCTTCACCCTTTTTTCCTGCTTCTGTTTAGAGAACCGATGCTCGCCACCAGTTTCAAAGGAAACGGTTCGTTTCCTCTGGTACCGTGGCACGCGGCTTTCCTTATCCGGCGTGGATAGATAGCCTAATCGAAAAGTTCGGGGAACGATGAGTCGTCTCATCGCTCCTTAGAGCTTCTGTTATGAATATAATTGTAACGATTCGTCGTTAATTAGAATAAACATCGACATCTCGAGTATCCGAGAACATTGATGCCGACGCGGTATCGTGGCCACAGCGTGTAGTTCCGTTATGTGGGTGACGGCCTTTCGCCCGGACACGCGAAACGGTCCCGAGGAAGGCAATTTATTCATTCTACCAAGAACGCGACAGCGAAATACTTGCCCCGCTTTCGCATGAAACTTTTAGCGTAAAACGTTCTATGAATGGAATTCTTCGAATCGCATCACCTCTACGTTATTAATGCTCCAATTCTAGAATACCGAATAGTCGTGCCGAGTCTTGCGAACACGGCATTAACCCTTTCGAATGGCGTGCCATTTTTAGAACTATAGAATTCACCATGTTCACTACGATTTATTTATTTTAATTAATTTACTTTAACTTATCTATTTTAAGTTCTTTATTTTACCTTATCTATTTTAATTAATTTATTTCAACTTACCTATTTCAATTTATTTCGACTTATCTATTTTAACAATTTATTTATCCATTTATTTCAACAGACATAGTCTCTCTCTGATGTCTCCAATTCACACCGCTCATCCGCTCAATTTAATTGCTGAAATTCGCGTAATTAGGCTTCGATTTAAATGCACCGAGCGAGGAATGATCCAGCGACTGCAATCCGCGGGATCAATATTTGCGCCCATTGTCGATTTAGTATAGTACACGGCGTACAGCATCCAATCATGTAGCCTACGCTGAAAGCCTCTTGGTGTCGGATTCGCTAAATGCTAGGTGGGTACACGGTACGTCGGCGTTACGCGTAGATTGTGGGTATCTCGTTCGTCGAATCATAGACTATTTTCAGGAATCTGATGAATGGGTTGCACGGTGAACGATAAGCTCGCAGACAGATAAATTTACTGGCTAGACGTGTCAATTGCTCGCGAGGACGGGACTGTTCCTATTATTCGCGTAACATGATCGTTTCGAACCTAATTTAGTGCAACGATGTCGCGGACATCGATGGATCGTCTTGGATCTGAGATAATTCACGTTCGAGATTTATTTAAATTAATTTAAAAATTAAATTTAAAATTAGTAAATATAAAACTTACTTTTAAGTCTGCGATTATTCTTATCACAGTGTCTCGAATAATTCCTCGTACTCTGCCGCACCTAATCAATCATAAATCAAAAAGCCCCGCCGATCTCGGAAATTCCCATAAACACGCAAACATAGGAAACCGATTCATACCGGACGTCGCCGTCGATTCCTGCTCAATTTTCGCTCATTACTCCCGTTGTCATTATCCCGGCTACCTGCGATCGAACGCCAGAAGCGCGCGCGCGCCGCGTGCGTGCAGCTCGCCTGTGCAAGGCAAGTGCATGCAATTTAACGCGGGGCACCACCACCAATTGCCGTAATGCGAACGGCGACGGCGGAATGACCGCGGGAGGTGTGCGCTGGGTGGTCCGGCCGCGAGATCTAGGTCTTAGATCGCATGGATCGGGACGAGTGCGCGCGCGACCGCTTAGAATCGCTAGAATTGCGCGAGCCGCGCCGAGGTCCCCGCGGTTGCATCACGCACCACGGGAAATTGCCTTGCACCCCGACGTACAAGAACGCCGCCTTTTAATTTCCCCACTCGCCCGAGTATAGTATATGTATATCTATGCGCGGGATCTTTTATTTTCCGCGGAAGCGAAACTTTTACTATTTTATTCGCAGACTGTGATTTCCATGCTCGCGATCTTTGTCGCTTTCTGTATTTGAGCGTGGCCGTTGGGTGAAATGTTTTTCGAATGATTTTAGAATATGGAATATAGGTTGTAGATAATATAGAATACAGAGAATATAAAATATAGAGAATATGGAATGCAAAATACAGAAACTATACTCTCGAGAGAAAATAGAAGAAAAGATACAGAGAACACAGAACCGAAAATACAAAGTGCAGAAATAAACTATAGAAGTCGTACCCGAACCACCGAAGAAGGAAGTCGATCTCTCCGCTATTAGCAATCTTGAATAATACCTTGGAGATTTTATTCGTAGCCACGTAATTAAGGTTTAACCGAGAAATTATAACTTGCCGGCTATCAAACTCCACAAGTTCGACCTATGAATATCTAAAGAGCTTTCTACTAGCTTCTACCGCTTCTACACATGCATACATACTTGTATATATTTCTTGTATATATATTCCTAAGCTACAGGTCGTCGCCGTGAAAAAAACAAGTTGTTAGAAACTAATGTGTTCTCATCAGCGGCGTCACATTCTACGCCTTCCGAGAAGAGCTCGTTACTTTCTTTCCGCCGCTACCGGTTGCGCCCGTCACAGGACTTTCCCAGAAATAATATTAGTCGTGGAAGCGCAACAGTGGTGTATAACCCGGTTCAACGTTATAACGAGAGACCGGTAATAGGAAAAACGGGTCACAGAATCCTTCTGCTATCGTACAGGTTTTCGATGTTTACGCCCTCGAATAAAAATAGTCGGATAGGTCGATAGACCCGCGGCGCGCGTCTGCACCGGTGTGATCGTTAACCTATAAATGTCGGGCCCACCGATCTTAACATAATAATAGCGATTCGAATGGCGGCGAAGACCGTTCCATAAATTCGGAAACGACTTCCGCGTTTAGGTACGGTGCAACGTACCATTCGACGTCTGCATTTAGCGACGTCCGTCGACACTGTAATTCAATTTTAATACGGATTCGTCAGACGTCTTTGTTCGTTTTCTCGCGATGTCGATTTTCAATTTATTCCAATCTTTCGAACGCCTGATCTTTTATTAACAAGTCATTTTGTAATGAAAATTTCCTTTTAGGTATTTAAGTTCGTTGGGAGAAGGTGTTCGTTATTTCAAGTGGCATAATTTTATTTAGGGGTGCGGGAATGTCGGTGCTAAATTCAGAGACTAGGCGCTTATAGATCGTAATACAGATCAGTGTCGTCGCTAATCGTCTCATTGGCCGACTCGCGCAACAGTATTAATAAGCCTGCGACGCGGCAGACCTCATCGGTAACAGCAGCACCAGGCCGTTCTCCAATCTTAATAACACCCTCCCTCCCCCCATTTATCATCTAGATCCAATAGTCAGCGGCAGCACGTTGCTACCAGCATCCCCCTCTTCGCGTTGACTGGCTCGCGCGCTGATCATCGCTCCCGGCCCTCCGCATCCAGCCTCCTCGACGATTCCTTCTTTTCGTCGTCTAAATTGCACAGTATAGACACTGATCTAACCACCATAGGCCCTTATTCATAGAAATCGAGAGCAACCAGGCCACGCCCTCTCAGGATGCTTCGGAGAACAAGATAGTCTTTCATTTCTGCTAGGCCTGGCGGAGAGTTTGTTCTTGTTTTATAACGACTCGTGCATTGATTAGCAAAGCGAGGAAACTGTGCTCGAAAGATCTCTTTGGACCCTTGTCTTCTTCGTCTTCTCTGTTCTCTTCGTCTTCTCCGATTCGCTGGACGCTTTCTTTCGGTCAACCTTCGACCCGGCCTCCATCAGCGTCGCACTCCAGGGACGATCCACGTTACGCCGGTCCTACCGACCTCCGCGATCTTTTCTTTTCTTGTCATGGGACACCGGTGACCCATCCACGCTAACGCAAGCTCGCTATTACGGTCCTCTTTTCGATGGCTGGCCCCGTCGAAGCCCTCGCGTTGCTGCAATTTTAATCAAGAGCGCGATATCGCCGTCGCACTCCAGAGAGGAGTTATTCTAATTGGATCTGAGTTATTTTGTTAGCTTATCAAACAAGATCCTTTAACGTACCGCGCGTTGTTTAACGAATTTTAAACTGTTGAATATCGCGTGGGCTTTTTTCTTTTGCATTGTTCAAGCTTCGGGTGATTACGGGTCGACGTGCACGTTTTTTTTTCGCGTTGACGTTAATCGAATATGAAGGTTTGAGCCGGCGCTGTTTCCGAAGAATTTGTGTAATAAATTCTTTTGTTCGCGTCGCGAGTTGTCAGTCAAGCGAGCGTCGGCTGTCGTGACACAGACATTTTGGTTCGACGCCTGCTCCGCGTGTTTAACGTTTGACGTTATTACATTGCTCGCGGGGAGGGAAGTAATTCCGTTCGACGCGTTCTTTAAATTATTTATTATGGGGTGGATCGGTGTGGATAGATATTAAATCGAATTAAATGAAATAGATAAATCGAGCAATATTATATATAATATTTATTTATTAAAGTCATTTACAGCGCCAGAAATGCAAAACTATTTTTAAATCAACCGCAAATGCATCCGTAAATTTTACACCCGTGCGCCAGTTTCGAAAAGTGGAACAAAAATTTCATTGTCTCGCGTGTGAATTATTATCGGTATTATAAAAAAATAAACGATATTCCATATTCGACTGTAATTCGCGTTCCGTCTTCTCGCGGCTAAATTAATACGCGATATACTTGACCGACCGCGGCGGTTGCCATTGATTTATGCAATAACAGTGGAATAAATAAGTGATTAAATTCGGATAGCTGTCAGTTAGCCATGCATGGCGCGGGCCCGCGTTATTTCGCGCCAGGAATAGAAATTTACCGGCACGACGGCCCGAGAGAGCTGTTCGATAATTCACGAACATTTATATTTGAAAGACCGATCCGGAACCGCGGCAATTAAGGGGGGGGGAGTAAATGTGTTTCATCTATTAAGTTGTCAATTAGCCTGATAATAATATATTAATGTCGTTAGGATTTCTTAAAATCGGGAAACAGCTTCTGGGATAACGCGTACAGGGTGACCCAGATTTTCCAGCTATTCGCAAAATATTATAAGTGCGGTCTATATATAAACGCACGGTCGATCTAGTTTTTCAGGCGTGTTGCGTTACTAAATAGACAGTTAAAAGTCCGTCTGGCTGGAAATGGATTTATTAAAGCATAAACGCCGCGCGCTTTTTCTGATTCGGCGGCGCTCATTCGCGGCGGACTTTCGCTGCATCGATTTAGCGAAACCAGTATTTAATTAACGCTGAAACCGACGTGTCCTAAAACCCGATAATGTATATCGTTTTGCTATTAATATTGTAGCTGTGCATATCTCGTACGATATTTGTTACAATCGAAATTAGATTAGAGGTACGTCTGAAAACTTCTCATTTTTATAATGTTATTTGCGTATGGTTATTTTTACTTCATTTTTCTCAAATTTTGGCTATTTTTATTTTTGGCAAATATATAAATATGTAAAATCGTAAATAATCATAAACATCCCCAAAGCACCATGAGTATCATTTTATAAAATAAAAGAACCTTTCGAATATTAAAATAAAAAACACCGAATTCCGCAGTCCCGCATATTCGACAATGTGGACCGCAATATCATAAATTGCCGCGATCGCCTTCATCGAAATCAATAGGCGAAACCGTCGCGTTTCCTTTTCCAAGGCATGACGTCCCACGAGTCAACTGACTTGGCCCCTGGAATCGCCGTGTTGTCGTCATTTGCGTAATTACTAAAACTTCAGTATTTGACGAGTGGCGTCACCGGTCCCTAGTAGACCATCGTTTAACAGCAAATAAAGCAATTGCGACGGGCCGTGTCGGTGGTAACGGTTGCAAAATATTTGCCCGTCAACGCATCGCGACGGCGCTACCATTTTCTTCTTCTTCTTCTTCTTCTGCTGCTGCTTCTTGTTCCGTGGCTTGTTTAACTTCCCATGATTACGAAGGTCCCCGGCAACGGGAAATGGATCGGGGAAACTGTGCCGCTCGCGTTCGTTCCACCCGGGAATTTTATTGTCAATTATGCGACCCCGGCTGGTGTCTTTTCTTTTATCTCGAAGGGATTTATTAGATCGAATTATTCGAGGAAGGAATTGCTAGAATTATTTGAATTATTCGAGCAAAGAATTGCTAGAATTATTTGAATTATTCGAGTAAGGAATTGCTAGAATTATTTGAATTATTCGAGCAAGGAATTGCTAGAATTATTTGAATTATTCGAGCAAGGAATTGCTAGAATTATTTGAATTATTCGAGTAAGGAATTGATAAAATTATTTGAATTATTCGAGCAAGGAATTGCTAAAATTATTTGAATTATTCGAGTAAGGAATTGCTAGAATTATTTGAATTATTCGAGCAAGGAATTCTTCGAATAATTCGAATAAAAAAATTACTCAAAGAGACAAAACACCGTCCAACAAACAATATACAATTCAACTTAGTGCAACGTACAGCAAAATAATTTTGCGACTACCAAACGCACCGTGCATCTCCATTATTTCTTCGCGCGTCCCAGATTTCGCGCGACTCCGCTCTCGCGTATATTTTCATCCGCGGCAAATAAGATCCCAGCAAGAAAACGGAGTATCGCATGGTTCACCTGAAGTTATCGACTATCATTTCTTGTATCGTCACAGCGTATCGATTTCAGACTCTCGCGCGGAAAAAGAAACGGCGAGCAGAAGAATCACCGGAGAAATAGTAACTTCGTCCTCCGATGCTATTGTGATCCAGCCAGCCGGCGATCGAGCAATTCGACGCATCGTAAACCGGCGTTAGTCTTTGCCAGATGCACGGCTCGCGCGGTGGTTTACGATTCACGAATTTTTTTCCCCCCCGGCCCGATCGAAATATAAAATACCCTGCGAAATGATCTATAAACGCGCGCGAAATATCCGTGCGAAACACACGTTTGTCGAGAGGGTATTTTTAAAATACAGCGATTTCAGCGACGGCGACGCTCGCGATCATTTTCAAAGGCGGATTCGATTTCACGCGCACGGCTCGCTTCGGAATTTTTCGTACGTTGACGCGCGAACGCGCGAAAATCGACGCTAATTAGACCACGATTTTTAATTGGCGAAACAGCGGCGACGTGGTTTTGATTAACGGTAACAAGTCGCAACCTACTTCGATTCCCCTGTTTCACTTTTTTTTTTATATATTTTTATATATATATATGTATGTTTGTTAGATGAAAATATTTTTTCTCTCTTTTTAATAATTATAATTAGGTGAGTAAGGCTGTGATAAAATTTAATGCAAAAATGTGGGCAAATTGTAACAAGATGCAAAACCACCCCTAAATTTCACATAGTGAATTTAACTAAATTTTATACGAGAAAAATCTTTAGATATAAATGACTAACAAAACCGTGATCCTACATATTTTTATAAACACTTGAAGCGAATGAATGTGAAAAATAAAACCGGAGCAGAAACTCGAGAAACTAAATGTAATTCTGCGCCGATCTATACGAGAGTCGTCCAGCATTGCATTCCGTGTTCAATATTAATTAAATTTCGGCCGTCAGATGGAACAGTCTCGGAAGTCCAATAAATTCCATGGTGTTTAACATTCAACAAGCCCGAATATGGCCGAATATTATTGTTGGAGGGCAACGTGTCAAGGCTATTATACCGTGACGAATATATAGCTGCGAACATACTTTTCATCCGCTGTTCTTAACAGCGATTTATTAAATTTAAAAATTAATAATTCTTAGTTAAATATAATACTGAAAATTCAATTTAATACTAACCTTAATAATTAGCGATTAAACCTAATAATAAGCGATTGGATATAACAATTGCTGCTTAAATTAAATAATTAATTGATCTGTCAAAAAGATCACTCGCCAGCGCAACGATAAGACTTATATAGTCGAGCGCGGTTATGGTTGTCAGAAGATCGCCGCAGGCTAAACCGAAGCAACCGACGGACGGGAAAGATAAAGAAGAAGAGTTCCGCCAGCTTACTCTCGACATCGTTAATGCGCCCACACTTCCGCTCGCGGATTCGCAATCTTTTCTTTTTCCAGAAGCGTAATCGATTTCCTGTTTCCCTTCGGCTGCCGGACGCGTCGCGGGAATTAAATAAATTGCGCGCGCAACAATGCCGCGGGGGGAGCTACGTACTCGCCGTTGTTATACAATGGTCGTGGATGTTAAGGCGACGTATTACCATCGCGAGAAAAAACATAACGCGTTTCACACGATTTGCATACAATGAGCGGACAATTTGAGCAACGCGACGCCCGCGATCGACCGATTCGTTTTGAATTCAATGGCGGGGGGGATCGAGTAAATTTGGCCCACTGTTATCACACGCCCTCCCTCCTCTCTCTCTCTCTCTCTCACATGGACGAGTTCCGTGGACATCCTCGTTTTATCAGGGCTGATATTATTGTTCTTGTTACCCGTACTGTTTATTCGCCGAGAAACTAGACACGTTAGAACGCGGAGTATAACACCGTGTACACAATCTTGCGCGAAGCCGTGGCTACAGCGAGGAGCTAGTTCAAAACTTGACCCAGAAATGCAAACTGCTGTTGGACTAACGCTAACACTAAATTGCATTAACATATGATAATACACGGGGACTTGGAAGAAAGGAGGGAAAATTTCCTTGCGACACCGGTTTATTTATAATATTATATTATTCTAGTGCATTGCTGCTGGATTATTAAATTATTTTATTACCGCTATTTCGTGTTACTACATTTTTACAGTATTATATTATATAACCCTTACAAAGGGTTAAGGAGACTTCTGTTCGCGATACTCCTACGCGGTCGCCGGCCTTGGTATCAGCGATGAAAAAGAAGAGGAAGAAGAAAAAGTCGACGAGGCGACTCGCGCCTGTTAAATCGCAGCCAATGGGACGCGCATTCCTCCCTGACTGGGCGCGACTCTTCAGAGCTCCCTGGCGCACGAGGATCCTGTAGGAAGCCGCGGGGATATATGCTCCGTCATCCTTCAAAAAGCCGTCAAGTCGGGAAAATTGATGTCGGACATTTCGCATCCTTTCGTTGTAACGCATCACGGCACCGAGCGGCATAAATCTTCGCGGTCCTTGGTTAAGGAGAGGCGCGGCGAGAACGATGCCCGCGCGACATACAACCATTTTTGGTTGTCGCGCCACCGGTCCCCTAAAAATAGCGTGCCGTGGCTACTTTTACGCTACACGCGGCCGCTGTGCATCCCTTATTCTTGCCATGGCCACGGAGGAAACGAATTGCATGGGTTTTATACGGGGCCTGATGTATCGGGCCACCTGTTCGATGATTGGAGCATAGCCTAAATGAAAATCTAAAGCATGACCCATAAAAGCAAACACCCCCACCAAGCGCATCGAGCCTCCGATGCAACGACACAACGTTCCCGACGAATCGGCAATTTGTCATAGAATTGGGAATTTCGCGCGCGTCGACCGTGCGTCGGCCGTGCGTCGACCGTGCGTTGGCCGCGCGTCGACCGTCGAAGCGCAGTCTCGTGACTCCGCAGCGATACAGCTCGCGGCTCGGTGAGAACAAAAAGGGCCGAATCCGTCGTCAGAAAACGGATAGACGGCGCAAACACATCCTGTCCGATGCGCTCGCGCGTGGGCTCGTTCGGCGAGGCGAGCACCCGCGATTTTTACCTGTCGACGCCGCTCGCCGATATTATATCCGGCGGTCGTACGTCATCGCGCGTGGGTGGAAATATGACGATAAACCGGTGGGTGGGTCCGGCTCCGAACTATGTTTTGTTATACCATGACCTCGTTCCTCTCTTCTTTTTTTTTTCTCTTCAATCCCTCCCCGCGCGGCCCGACGTTCTCTCCACGGGGAGAGAGAGAGAGCGAGAGAGAGAGAGAGAGGGAGAGAGAGAGAGAGAGAGAGCGAAGCCCCACGTAATTCGGGAGCGTCATCGGGCTCGCCGAACCGCGCTATCGTCCGATCCGCGTACGCGTCATTAATCCAATTCCGTTTGCGAGGCATCGACGGTGAAACGATAGCGATAGAAGCGTTAGAGGATGGCCCGAAATTATTACACACCTCGAAAATTACAGGAGCAACGGATTAACGCGTTAACGGGGGATCCGTAGCTCTGCTGCCGGCTTGAGGGTTCTATGCATCTATTATGCATCTATTATACATTTATTAGGAATTTATTAGGAATTTATTAATCATAAATTCAGTCAATTTTGTAAATTCCATCGAAATTGCTCTAAAATATTTCTTTGCTACAAAGTTGCTTTAAAATGTTACTTTGCTGCAAAGTTGCTCCGAAATATTTCTTTCCTACAAAATTATTCTAAAAACTCTCCTCCACCTAAAATAGCTCCAAAATATCCCTTTCCTACAAACTGATTCCAAAATATCGCCCTCCTACAACCTTATTCTAAAATACCCCTTTCCTACAAACTCCATTATTCCATTTCCTAAATTGCTCTGAAATATTTCTACAACGGACATCGTTCCAAAGATACCACCGATCCGAAATAATATTCTTCTCGGAACACACGGCAATAGGTACTGTAAACTGCAGAACGAAGTGCGCGCAGTAATGTTTCAAAAGGAATATTCGATTCGAAATAGAAGTGGCGTAATGGGTCAGGAAGTTTCTCCGCATCGAACATTTATAACGATTTTAATGGGCTTCTCCCCGCGCGCATAAAGCATTCGCTGCACATTTTTTTCGTTCGACGCTTTCTGTGCCGCCGCTTATTCGAGGCCGACAATTTGCATTAACGGAATCGATGCCATCGATCTATCTCGCCGCGCCACTTATCTTCCGCGTATGATCGAATTCAATAAGCGATCAATTGTCCAAGTGAATTACTACTTGCTCGTAATCAGAAAGCGCATTCCGAGTATTGTTTCTTATTCAATTGAAGGTCACCGGATACCACTTTCAATCGCACGCCATGCGAACTAATAAATAATCGCGTAAGCCTAATGCCGAATTCTTCGCATTCCTCGTCGATGCATGCAGGTCATTTTGTTAACAGCCTCGAAATTCTTGTGGCAAAATCGAACGAACGATATTTAAAACAGTAAAAAGATTAAAGAGAATTTTATAGATATTAATATTTTATTTTTGATCTACTCAATTTTATAATTTAATTTGATTTCTTACATAGCGCTGTGGATCAGTAATTGCCTAACAAGGAGCGCAAATATATAATTACTCTGTTGACTATTATTCATTTCAATTTAATTTATGTCAATTCAATCTATTTTAATTTAATTTACTTTAATATAATTGACTGTAATTTAACCAAATTTATTGCATAAAAATATAGAGTAGAAATCGCATAACGAGAAGGGAAAACGTAACGAGAATCCTTTCGATTTGCATCTAAAATCTCGTATTTGCAATCGTCCGAATATATTTTCCATTTGTAATTTCCGGGCTGCGCTGTCTCTACACGTTTACGATGAAGTTAACCGTCAATGAATCATTCGTCAGCCTCAATGAATTCTATTGTACAGTCCGTCAGGTTTTACAAACAAGTCGACAGTAACATTTTTGAGGCCGATGTTACAACATAGGCTTACTTGGCGCGATGACGTGATCGTCCACGTTGGCGCCACTAAATCTACATGTACAGTCATTAACTGGCATTAAGTCGTTACTCGTATCATTATTTTTGCATTTCAATCGTCCGATGGAAAAATGTGGGTCGTTGAATATATATTTTATTTGAAATGGAATCAAGCAATTTTCGACTGGAGGATTTTACAATTGACATTCATTGAATTTCGGTCTTGCAATTCATTGAATTGGAGACGTGAAATCTATAGAATTCGTGAATTGAAATCCGTAGAATTCGAGACTTAGAATTCACAGAATTCAAGAATTGCAATCCATCGCGGAACTATTTAGCTAACAATGTTGCACAGCGTGTACCGTTTACTTTCCTAAGCCCGGGCATCAAACAGTGGAAGTAGAACAGTGTTACGAAAACATTTTCCAGCGACCGAAAAATTATTATTACAGCGTGGCAGTTTTCAACATAAAAATATAGAACGGAAGCTGAACATACCACTTCTGACGTCATTCCTCTCCCTGCACAGCCTTCAATTATACAAAACGCGGACGAGCGACTGTTAATAGATATTTTATTATCTCTAATTCGAGCTTCGTTTCATCAAATAAATGGCCTCCGCCCCGTCTCTACCTTTTTATGGTGGCGCGTGCGAGCACATATTCATTATGTTAATGAATGTCACAAAAGTCCCGGCTCATTATGAAATAATTGCGCGCATTCATAAAATTGCTCTGCGGATAAATCTTGCACGGGGGAGCCTAGATTTACGGTCGATTCATACGGGAACTCTTAAGGTATCTGTGCTTTAATTAGTACTCCATGGCATTAAGTTCTCTTTAATCACTCCGCTTTTGTGAGAAACGCGAAGGTAAGCGCACGAAAATCGCTTTTTAATAAATACTTAGTCCAAAAATGAGCCCTAGACAGCCTAATACCCCCGAACAGTTGCTTCAAAAAATCATAAAAAAATCCCGAGCCGTTATACGGGAATGTGCCTTCGGGGGTCGTGAAGTAGACACTTTCAGCTTCAATTTGAGGTACCTGGAGTTCAAATTGCTCCACGGGAAAGTTGTTGGAAACCCGCCCAAAGTCCAAAAATGAGCCCCAGACAGCCCAATACCCCCGAAAAGTTGCTTCAAAAAATCATAAAAAAATCCCGAGCCGTTATACGGGAATGTGCCTTCGGGGGTCGTGAAGTAGACACTTTCAGCTTCAATTTGAGGTACCTGGAGTTCAAATTGCTCCACGGGAAAGTTGTTGGAAACTCGCCCAGAGTTCACAAATGAGCCCCAGACGGCCTAATACCCCCGATGATTCGACTCAAAAAATCATAAAAAAATCCCGGAACATTTTACGGAAATGTACCTTCCGGGATCGTAAAGTAGGCACTCTCCGCTTCAATTTGAGGTACCTGAAGTCCAAATTGCTCCACGGGAAAGTTGTTGGAAACTCGCCCAGAGTTCACAAATGAGCCCCAGACGGCCTAATACCCCCGATGATTCGACTCAAAAAATCATAAAAAAATCAGGGACCATTTTACGGGAATGTACCTTCCGGGGTCGTAAAGTAGACACTTTCAGCTTCAATTTGAGGTACCTGAAGTTCAAATTGCTCCACGGGAAAGTTGTTGGAAACTCGCCCAGAGTCCAAAAATGAGCCCCAGACGGCCTAATACCCCCGATGATTCGACTCAAAAAATCATAAAAAAATCCTGGGCCGTTTTACGGGAATGTACCTTCCGGGGTCGTAAAGTAGATACTTTCAGCTTCAATTTAAGCTACCTGCCGTCCAAATTGCTCCTCGGGAAAGTTCGCGAAGCACCGCAAGCGGCTAGTATGATTAAAAACAAACGTGTTCTATTTTGAATGAAATTAACCTGAATGCCGTGGCGAGGCTTGTCGAATAGAGGAGGGGAAACTGTATGTATGGGGAAACGTATTCGACCGTGTACGTTTCTTGAATTATAGCCACGCTCATCCGAGAATTTGGCTCCGCTGTTAAGCTGATCGTTATCAGTCGGCGCTGCGAGCCTCGTGCGCGCTTCGCGGGACCCTCGTTCGTCGACCGGAGCGACGTTATCCGCGCTCCGTATTCTCGGCACGTCGTTTCTATGACTCCTCTTTCCGTGCGATGAGCGCACTCACCAAAAAACCATGGAAATCATGGTTGTACAAGATTCCGTGGAACTGTACCTCTGCCGCGACCAAGCGATTGTGAAAGTTCAGTTGTTTGTCGGCGCACGAACGAGAAGAAGACACGAGGTGCATCGAAAGTCCATCGAGCGGTTCGTCCGGACGGTATCCGAGCCGTCGTTCGGATCGTTCGTTTAGGCTATTTTTGCATTTACGTTGATTGGGTTTAATGAAGGAATAAAGGGGGTACAATTTCAATTTGTCAGAAAAGTTATTTTAGAATTACAGTAAGAATGGCTTCGAGTGCAAAGTTCAAATGCATTTAAAAATCGTCGAATAAATATCGATACGAATATTTACTCTATTATCTCATAAATCTATTTCTCCCCAACGCCGTTCCAATCCCGTAATAACGATCGGTCGTTGCGTCGAGCGCCGTTTCAAACGCACTCTCGTCAAATCCGCGCGAGTCGTATAAATGCAACCGTCGCAGCTGCAAGCAGGAAGATCGGTCCGTTTAGTAAGACCAGCAGGTGTCCCGCGATGCAACGATGCAACGTGCAACGCACACACCCCGTAACGGTAGGTGGCAGGCTAATATGCATCCAGTGAAAATACACGTCCATGATCCGACACGGACACGTCTCTGTAAGTTCTCGCCGTCCCGCGAACGACACATGAAGTCACGGTTAAAAGTGCGCCGCGCCGCCGCCATGGCTCGCTCGGACAGGCGGCTTGAAAATAAATCTGACAGAACCTCTACCGGTTCTGCCCGTTCGACGATATTACACGACGTTAACTATTTCTAGTGCGTATTTATCGCCGTATTTTTTTCCCCTCGGAAACGCATCACGCGCCTGTCCCGGCGGCGTTTTAACTGTGCCCCGTAACTACGCCGTGCTATTGCTGGCAATTACCAGCGCGATGTTTGCCGCGCGGACGATAACGGGTTACGCCGCTGCGATTTCGAGAATTTCCAGATTTTCCATGGATTTTTACGAAAATCGTGATTTTCGATGGATTTGAAATACAAATGTTACTAGTATAATTCAGAACGGTTTCGCGACTTTTTGGACACCCGTTACATATAATCGTCTCGAAACGAGACGCGCCGTGATTAGAAGGCCGCCGAAACAATTGAATTAACCAATTTAAGAATGTTGACGAGCAGAGAGAGAGAGAGAGAGATAGGGGGGCACTATTATAATTTCTGGTTAGTTAGCCGACGAGTGTCGTGATTATAATATTAGATATAATTATGTTATTATAACGTTGCAGCACGGCTTATTATAACGCGCGCGGTTCGGTTAATTGAATTTCTCAAATAATGCAATTCCTAGAGCGCATCGCGCACATGTAAAAGATAATGATCGCTCTATTTAACGACGATACAAAAACCGAACAGTTTTCTATTAAACGCGATGCACTTTAATATGCAAACACGTCGACCCAATTTTATTTCATGACCGCGTAGTATACTACCGTACATAAATTGTTCAACCGAGACATACATAATGATTTTCAAGCAAAAACCATTATTTCATGCGAATTCCCAAACAACTCTAACGTGTTATTTTATGTTCGAATATACAATTATCGTCGACCAATATTACCGGCGTAAATATTCTCACCGTCGACGTTTATTTGTTGTATTTCGTTACGTGGACGCGGTTATTAATCGATCGGGGATACACAATTGTTAAATTGTATGTGATTGTGTTGTAAAATAGATCCTTTTGAAGCAAGAATAAATTGATATATAATATTTAATAGTATATTATAATAATATATTCAAGAAGTTGCTGGATACTTTTCTGTCAAATTTATATCACACTATACCCGGCAATTATAATACATTGTTAGCATATTATAATTATTAATTGTAAATACTGTTATCGAACTGTACAGTTGCATTGTTGAATAGAATTCTCCTTTTGCATAAATGAATATAGCCTGTTTTCTATTAATTTACGTTTTGTAACATGAACATTCTATATAGACGAGTTTTAAGTAATTGTTTAGCGATCTTCCTCGACCTTTAATCTTTTACAGAATTTTTCTTAATTATAGTTAGCCATCGTCTCGGCCGTCTTTATCTCGAACGGGATATAATCGAGGCCTCGCCGAAGAATGCTGATTCATAAGGTGGAAAAAGGCATATAGGCGAGGCGAAACGGCGCGCATGTAAATTAATACTTCTCTTCCCTCCGCCTTGTTACACTACATTTTTCCGATAATTGAATTTTCCGTTAACCGATGTTCCAATAATCGCTCCCACCGCTGATCGAATTTCTTGTAACTATGGTTCTACTCTGTATGGTGTACAATCTACGTAAACGGGGGATTAAATAAAACGGAGAACGTCGAGATAAGTGTGCGAGTATATTTTTAATAAATCTGCAAACGATCATTAAAATAAATTACTTGATATTTCAACGATCTTAACGCGAAGGGAGATCAGATTATTTTAACAGCGCCATTTTATTTAGTAAAACTGTTTTATTTTCTTATGGGAATGTGGACTAATAAAATTCGGAATTTTTCGAATATAATATCTCTTAAAGTATTAAATTAAAATAAATATTAAATAGATACGACACGGCACAGATACGAAACAATGTCAATTTCTCCGAACGAATTTCCCGAAATCATTTCACCGTGAAATACGATTGCGAAGTGCCAGAAAGGAACGCGATATGAAAAGTGTTCTTACGTTGCGCGCTCCTTCGTTCTGACATGTTTAATTAGTCTACTAGAAATAAACGTCCGTTTATTATAGCGAGCCGCGAGGACAAGTTAATTATACGGCCGAGCATCGTGAATCGCTGGCTGACGAAGTAGGCTCGCAGAGTGTGGCTTCGCTTTGTCAGAATGTTAAACGCGCGGGGAGGATCGCTCTCGTCCGGCCAATAAACAAATACCATGCGTTCGTCTTCGTTAACATCTTTGTTACTTTAATGAAATTATATGGTTTCCATGTCAGATCTATGCAGGATCTTTAGTTCTCACGGTGTCCGTCGCTTTTTCTTCAGGTCGAGTCCGTGGATCTGGCTTTGAAGCTGCTGGACAACTCGCAAGTAAGGGGCAAGGTGCTGTCGGTTCAGAGGGCGAAGTTTCAAATGAAAGGCGACTCGTACGATCCGGCCTTGAAGCCGAAGCGGAAAAAGAAGGACAAAGACCGGCAGAAGAAGATCCATGAAAAGTAAGTTGCATCGATGCCATTGCAATATCTCATTCCTCGCGGTGATCGGTCAGGTCACGGATCACACACTGATTTTCTCAGCTAAAGTAATAAATCATCAAATTATTATTATAACGGAGAAATATTTTAGAAATTAATAATAGAGTAATTTGGGAATCCTATTTTTTAATTTTAAAATAATATTGGTATATTATAAAAATATAAAGCAGCGACGTAGAAATTATTTTTAAAATACAAATCTTAATACATATTTAAAATATCTATTACGATTCTAAAAATCCATGTATTAATTTCAAAAATACACACAGCACTTGCTATACCAAAATAAGCAAGTCCATTACAGAAAAGTGTCGCCAGGGTAAATCGGTATACGTCTGGCACTCGATTTACATTAGCCTTCCAACCCCTTCGTATAGTTACACTGTACACACCGGTCACGGCACAAAGATATTCTCGCCGACGTTCATCATTTGAACGTGCAGCAGCGTTTGAACCGTGCAGCAGGGGACTTCTTTGAGGCTGTGTATGTGTGTGTATGTGTGTATGTGCACGCTTCCGTTCTGAGCAAATATTATCAAGTGCACTTTAAGGGTTGATTCGCTTCGTTGGAACACCTTGTACGTACTCGCAATCGCGATCAAACATTATCCACCCAGGATACATAGGGGAGGTTATGTCAGTAACGTTACTTATACCTTTCACCTGCTTAAGTTTGGGATAGAAAGGTAACAAGATGGATTATTTAATTATATGGTATATCGTGTGTTTTATTTTGTGTTATATTATATTTTGTACTATGTATTGTACTGTATATTATATTAAATATTATATTATACAGTGAATTACTCCATGAAACTCAAAAGGGCCTTACTAGCCCGTTAATAAAAAATAGTAATAATATATTAATATATATTATACAGTATATTATATATTATATTAAATACTATTTTATATAGTATATTATACATTATGTTAGAAATTATATTACCTCTAATATTGCATACATATTTATACAACAATATCCAATAGAAAATGAAAGAAAAGAGGTCACCGTCGCCTTAATGCGAAAAAATCCATTAAACTAGCAACACACCGAATTCCAGATGCACAAAGCGCGCCGAATCATCGAAATCAATAAATACTGTAAATCAGGAAGGCTATTATATCGATTTAGGATTAAAACGTACGCCGTACGGCCGAGTCTCTCTCTCTCTCTCTCTCTCTCTCTCTCTCTCTCTCGGCGGTATCGCGTCGCTGCAAGATTCATCAGCCGGAAAATTTCGACCGCGTTATAATTTACCCCTCTGCTGCTGCTGCTGCTGCTGCTGCTGCTGCTGCTGCTGCTGTGCCTGGAAGCCACTGCTTTCCTGCTGGCCTGCTGCGCCGCTTCTGCTAATATCTCTTCGCGAGAACCGTTTCTTTGTCTTACTCGCGAGGAGCGGATATACCGTTTGATGCACGCGCCGTATAATTAGGTAAAAGCTGCTGATGCACTTTACCCGGGTGGAAAATTGAAACGGTTGCCGGGGCTAGAAGAAAAATAGGTCGAGTGCCGGAGTCGAAATAGTCGAGCGCAGTTCAACCCTCCCAACGCGGAGGTCGCTCATCTGACCGGAGGCAGACGGGAGATCTTCCTATGAAATATCCTTCGAAATTCGACGGGAAATCGACGGTTCCTTAATCCGTACACTTCCATTTGCCTCGCGATTAACGATTTTCACTTATTGATAGAGAAAAGCATTCGCAGCGAATTAAAGCGCGTTTTAATTCGGCCGCTCAACGATAATGCAACAATAGCAATTCTAGCGCCACTTGTGCAACAGATTCTGCAAGGATAAAAATTTCTAAAAATGTCTCTGACGTCACTGCAATTCCACGGCGTTGGGCTAGCTAGAATTTTCGCAGGAGCGTACCGCAAGGTCCCCCATGTTAGACCGGATGCCGCGATGCCTCCGGACCAAGTTCGACGTCGGCCAGACTGCTTGGCGTTGGCCGGGTTCCGGTAAAAGCAGCTGCCGCGCGCGCTGTACTCGATTACTCACGTCAGGACGTCGCCGCGGCTCGCGCGTCTCGGCGCATCAGCCGGCTGCACTTTCTTGCACGCTCGTCCACTTTCCTCACGGCGGCGACGAGCAAAAAGGCCGGTCGGGTGTGCGTTCCCTCCGCGTCTTCCGCGCGGCGGACACATGCGATGCTTGGCGCGCAGGTTGCTCAACCTCGTTCGCCGTATTTTCGAATGGTTCAGCGTTAATTGGCTGTATTTAATATCGTGCGCGCCCACCCGATTTCTTGCGGCCTTCTGGCTCGTTTCGCTCCCCGTTTCGACGATTGTTGAACAGAGTGGATACACTTGGTCTCTGGGATCGTTCATAAAAATGTGGATTTTTCGATTTTTGCCGATTTATTTTGATCGTGTTGCACTCGATCGTTTGACACAAGGTTTATGGATTTATGCAAAACGGTGCTCTCTTAATTCATTGGATGTTTTACTAGTAATTAGAGAAGACGATGGTCTTTTAATTTATAGGATATTTTGCTGGAAATTATAGAAGTTATTGACGAGACTGTGGTCTTTTAATTTATAAGACATTTTGCTAGAAATTGGAGACGTTATTGGCAAGTATGCAGGTCATGCCGCGAGAAAGCCGTCCAATCGGTGGCATTGATTCTGACCGTTCTAGTCACCTGTGAGAAATAAATGATACCTCGTTATATTTTTCTTGAGCGCAGCCGCCGTTTGACTCGCTGCAAATATTTTCAATGGATCGTGGGAGATGATATTTAGGACAGAAGTTTCTCATATAATTGGGAAATGTCTTATTTTATTGAGAAATGTTCCATTTTATCGAGAAAGATCAATTTTATTGGGAAATGTTTCGTTTCATTAAAGAAGGTCTATTTTACTAAGAAATATTTCATTTTACGGAAGAAGGTCAATTTTAGTGAGAAATATTGAATTTGATTGAAGGAGTGTCAATTTTAATGAAAAATGTATCATCTTTTTGACTAAATTTCCATTTCATTAAAGAACCGTTTACCTTAAATATTTAAGATAAGATTTTAAGATTTACACCTTCCAAATTCAATCTCTTTCACCGAAAAATTAATTTCCAAATATCATTGCCGACAAATAATAAATAAATCTTTCTACCGCACAAGAAGCGCGGCGAAAAATAACTGATGCGTGCACTTACGAGCAACGACGAACGAGCGAGAAATCAACGAGAGCTCGAATTCGTAAGAACGTGGCCGAACGCGTGCTAAAAACAGTAAGCGTAGCAAAACTTTGACAAAAACGTGTGATTAATTGGGGACATGCGAAGTCGAGTAAAAAGATACGGGCGGTTTTCCACGAAACAGCGACACCTATAGATATCCAGCACGACGGAAAGCAACCCCATAAATCCTCTCGAAGCTTGTCTCTCGCGTGAGGTCTCTCGCGATACGTTAATTACCGGGCCCCTCCGATTCGGACGACAGAAATCGGCTCGAAAAGAAGACGCGCGCGAGGCGATCAAAGTGTTCGCGGTATATTCCAATTATTTTACGAAAGCGCGCTCTGCGAATTGTTTGAAAAATATTTCGTGTCAAGTATTTCGAAACAAGTTTCGAAATAAGTTTTGAACTCGGCAGAAAATTTCCTTTCTCGCGGAGCATCCGCGCCGAGCTTCTTGCCGCCGCGACCTCTTCATTTCTATGCTCCGGTTTTTCAACAACTTTCTTGTTTTCGCCCGGTTGCTTTTTCTCGTAAGACTCTTAATAGACCGACGCATTTTTCTCAAGTTCCCTCCCACCATCGAAACCTCGTCCCAGTCTCGGCGAAGACGGGCTCGGGTTTTTTTCATAAGTTTATTTCGACCACGTTAAAATAAACCCGGGGTTGTAGGAGTTTAATAATAATATTACGCTCGCGTCTTCGTTGCAGTCACGGTGCCCGCTTAGAACGGAACACAACAATTAACGCGGAATATAAAATGCAATTATGGAAATAACTCGCGCAGCGGGAGTAAAAATTCAGGGAAATGTGAGATACGATTAAGGAAATGAAAATATCGTATGATAATATAATACACAGTGCAATATAGAATTGCATGGTATAGTAAAGGAAATTGTAGTATTGAATAGTATGATATAAAAAAAAAGAAAAATCACAGAAATTGTAAAGTCGTTGCAGACAAAAGGTTTTACCGGAATTCGGCGAAAAATTCTTTCTCCGTTTCAACCCCTATTCTTTAGACTTCCTATCGCCGCGTCCGGTCGAAAAATATATATCTCTGAGCATCGCGCCACGCCTCTCGGCCGTAACGCGGTCCTCCTATCGCCCTCGACCGTACCGGAATATCTCCGATGGCCGTCCGCGAGCGGAATAAGTCGCCTCACCTGGACATCCTTAGGTACACCGGGTAACAGGGCCCTTATCCGTGCACGGTGTCCATAATCATCAGTTACCCCGGCTGTTTGCCGTCTTCATCGGCTCGCGCGCCGGTCCCTACGACGCGAACGCGGCGGCGGCGGCGGCGGAGTTCGATGGCCTCTCGCCGTGGTCCGCGAAAACCAGTTATTTGCGAACGAACCCGGGCCCCCCTTGCACGACTCTTCTTTGCCGGAAGTCTTCGGTCTAACGGTCTTTTCGCGATCCACGAATCGGCCGGCGATCCTCGTTTCCCGACCCGCCGATTTCCCGTCTCTCTTCGCCGGAACGCGTTCGAATCGATCCGTTCTACCTCTCCGGCCGATACCGTAGCATACTACTGTTCGGTCGATCCGCCCCGCGATTCCCACGTTATTCACTATGCACACGCGGCCCTCCCCGAGGTCCTTTTAACCCACTCGACAATTTCCTGATTCCTTTGTTAACACTTTACCGACCTATATTATATATATTAATAATATAAAAGGTCGGCGCTATAATTACGTAATTATTTTTTAAAACGTTATATTTATTTATTAAATTGATTCATTTAAACTTTAAAATTTATTTATTTCATTGGACTTTTCAGGAGTTATTCGACTATCAGAAAAATGTTTGCCCGACGTCTTGAAAATGTTCTTCGATTTTTGACGTTGCAACGTCGGTTCGCGACGTCGCGAATGCAACATGCGCTGGCAGCGTGGTTTCGTACAGGCGACGTAACAGGCCAGTGATTTTCGACGGCCGACTTTCTTCTCTCGGTCTGAGCGCGTCCTTATTTTTGGGACACGAGTCATTTGCTCGCCTTGAATGAATCGGGTTCTCGGTAAAGCGTGAGTAATACAATCGCTCGGCGTTACTCTCCTTGCGCTGCTTAAATCACGATGGAGCGATCACCGGCGATGATACAAGCGGAATTTAAATATTCTGTCGATCGTATCTCTCGTACGAATTGAACGCGAACGAGGCTGACAGAATATTGCTGATAAGAATACTCATCCGCTTCGTGGAAGAAACAAAATGTATATAAACGTTGGTAAACTAAAATAAAATAAATAAAAATAATAACAATAAAGTGATATATCACTGCGAAAAATTGTTTCGTCTCGTAGAAAAATATATTTAGTAAATCGTCGACGTAATTTGTATTTTTAAAAATTATTAAAAGCGTGATATCACGTGCGTCAGTAGACTCAATTTCGAATGCACGGATTTCAAATTAAAATGTCTGCGATTGCGATGGTTTAGGCAGCGCTGCAAAAATTGTCTCTATTTCGACGTTCTATTAATTTGTTAAAAACACGAGAAGAGTAAAGTCGCAATCACAGTTTCGGCTTCGCCGGTTATCAGCGGCAGAGATCACCGAGTTGTCGCTCGCGAATTAACCAGATAACGCGTACCGCGTCGGCCCGGCAAACATTTGTTTCCGCGATAAATATATATATAGCGAACGGTAATGTTTTTGTTGCTAATGCACATACATGTATACGCGACCGGCATTTTTGTTCGAACGAGAGCCGAGACCTGTCTATCGCAATTTCCGCGCGCGCGCGAGAGAGGGCGACTTTTACGCGTTCGCTCGGAATGGAATTAAAAATTTTCCTCGGTGAAAAAACGAAAACAAAAGGTCGCCGGCTAATTAAAACGCGCATGGGGAACACGCTGCGCCCGGTAGGAAAAGGAAACGTTTCAGGAAGAAATCGTTACACGATGCTGTTTCAATTGCGTGAACTTCGCTCGGAAGAAAATTAATCAGCGCTTTGTCGAATATTATTACGATTTTGTTTTGTAAAACTCAAAAGATCTACATTCGATTCGATAAAAGACGACTATAATAAACAAAGCACCAGGCCTAATTTCAATCAAATTATATACAAATACAATAAAATTATATATCAAATACAATAAAATTAGAAAAATTCGAGAACACCCCATAAAAGACTACCAATGCCTTAAAAATTGTAAACGCAACCGGTAAAACGATGATTTGTCAGGAAACCGGTGAATAGGGCATGTGAAATGCCGGTTTTAACAGGCAAAAGGTGAATAGTAGTAGCGAAAGAACGGATTGTAGCAGGAAAAAGGTGAATAGAAGGGCTGGCGAATGGTTGATTCGCGGTGCAAAACCGGCGACTGTTAACGAGACCCGCAATGTTTTATTCGCTATTAACAAAACATCTCGCCGAACAAATAGCAAGGAAAAGAGATAACGAAAGAAAGGAGAGAGAGAGGAAGAAAGAAAGAAAGAAAGAAAGGGAAATAGCCACCGCATATGGCAACTTGTCGGCGGCGCATCGTAAATCTATCCAAAGAATGTCCTTCCAGCGACAGAGATTTATTGCGCGTATGTGGTACACACGTTGCGTGGCGCGGCCACGGCCTGTCCATTTATCAGTATAATCTTATACGATACAAAATTATCGTATTTAATAACCTGCCCGCAGGAACACGCTCAATAAACCTTCGCGAGGCGACGTTCCATCGATTTATCTCCCTTGAATCCGCGGTGGTAACGCTGCGCTCGCGGGGTGCGACTTTATCCGCGGCGACACGCGGCGCGGCAATGTTTCAGCCAATCGGTATCATTGTCGATTTCGCACCCCGTTAATTACGCCCGGAAATCGGGTGATTATTAATCGCGATCGCGGCTCTGAAGGTGTTTTTAATCGACGACGCGGCCGGTCGTCTTAATTAATGTTATCTGCTCGGTCGGGTTAATTGATTACCCGAGCCGTGGATCCGCGTTTAATTGTCCGTGTTGCCCTTCGATTTATTTATTTGGTCGACCACGGTAGCCGGTAATTAGTTGTAAGATTGAGACGCGGAAATGTGGACGCGACCATGTTCCTATTGGCTCGTTTGATAAATACCCTCGCAAGCTTATGCTCACTTGTGTTAACCCTTTGCACTGAAAATTCTTCCAAAAGAATTGTCTCTTTAATTCCGTACATCTTGAGAATCTTCTTCGATTTTGACTTGCAACGTCAGTTGGCGGCCACGTCGATTGATAGATATGTGCACAGCCGTGGGGGACCGTATGGAGTAGAGGAATCGGTCGAGTGAATAATCAGTTTCGCTGATTGGGCAAACCTCGATGTACATTAGCCGGCCTGAAACGGCCGCAGCGAAACGCCTATAATAGAGCCGGCGTTTAGCGGCGAGCTTCGCAGCGCGGACACTTCGAGGGAGCTAGCTATAGCTAGTCGAATAAATAAATAGGCCGGCGGGGAAGACGAATGGTTTATTCGCGTTCGATAGAAGCGCGCAGATACCGCGTACACGAATGGAAGCTGCCGCGATACGAAGCCGCGGATAACGTTTTATGGATCGTTCGTGACAGAAACGGAGAGCTTTGTTTTTCTCAGCTGCAAACAGTCGCCGCGTTGTTGAACCAATATAAGTTAACCCTTTAGCTATGAATATTTTCGCGTTGCGTTAATCAGCACTTATTTGTCTTTAGAATTTCCTTTAGAATTGGAAATGATCATCTTTGCATTTATAATATTTCTAAGAATATTCTAATTATAATATTTCTAATAATATTCCAATTATAATATTTCTAAGAATATTCTAATTATAATATTTCTAAGAATATTCTAATTACAATATTTTTATAATATCTCTATACTATTTCTATAATATATTCTATCGTCTTCATTCACATCCCTTTCTAAACTCTGACAACAGAAGAATTCAATTTGATTTAAAAGAAATTAATAATATTCATATTTTTCATAGATCTCGCATGAAATCTTTGTCCGCCTCGTTATTACAGGGCAAACGGCTAAGACTTCTCCACAATGGCGGAGATCTTGTTGGGTGTCTGCCACACACGATGCCGCGAAATTTTACGCTTCATTTAATCGGGCGGCCGCGCGAGCGCACTTACGCCGGAATAAAGCAAGATCTATGCTCGCGATACAAGCCGGGAAAAGAGAGATTGATCCTTCATCGTCGTTTCTTTATTTCCCAACGTGATCTCCTGTCCGACCGGATTTATTGCGGGAACTTATCGTTACAATAAAGACAAGTGTTTGGACGCTGCACTTAATGTGTCGCTCGGTTTAATGGACCACGGAGTTTCCCGTTTAGCGCTGGCGTCGGCGCAACGTTTAACCGTGTCGCGTGTTGTTAACAGGATCAGGATTTATCGTGATCAGGATCTTGCGGCTCAACTGTACATTATATGT
Source organism: Augochlora pura (assembly GCF_028453695.1). Classification (NCBI taxonomy): domain Eukaryota; kingdom Metazoa; phylum Arthropoda; class Insecta; order Hymenoptera; family Halictidae; genus Augochlora; species Augochlora pura. The sequence goes on along the minus strand of NC_135782.1, from coordinate 2,838,053 downwards.
TTTTTTTTTTAGTCTACGTCGATTTTCCTTTTAATTTCTTCCGTTTAGATTTGGATCTGTAATTTGGTAATTTTATTTTGCTGCACGTTGTTTTAATTTTAATTTTGCTTCACAATCTTTCAATTTTAATTTTGCATCGCAATCTTTCAATTTTAATTGAAATTCGTCCTTGCAATTTTCAGTTGATATTTTCCCTTGCAGTTTTATAATTGATATAAATCTTGATATTTAATATCGTGATAATTTTGTTACAGATTGTTCGATTGGAGGCCAGAACGTCCCTTAGGTGAGCCACTGAAGCACGAAAGGGTGGTAATTATAAAGAATCTATTCTCGCCGGAGGATTTCGACAAGGAAGTCGCGTTGCTGCTGGAATATCAACAGGACATCAGGTCCGAGTGCCTAAAATGCGGGGATGTACGAAAAGTTCTCATCTGCGACGTGAGTAAAACAATTACAAAATACTACAAAATATTATAAAATGCTATATATAGATATATCGCCAGAAGTCTTCGTTCGTTTAAACAATTCATTCGAGGAAGTCGAAAATCGGCGCAATTCGCAATAGCGGTGATTAAAGAGAAATTGCGAGTAGCTCGAAAAGGGAAGACAAGTTCACAAGAAGTTCCAGGTGAAAATGAAGTTTTCATTGGGCGAGAAATTAGGCATGCTCTTTGCTTACGGAGAAAGCTTCCTTCGCGCCACTCCCCCCCATAAGGCTTCGATGGACGTATTTCATATTTTCAGTAAAAATGGCTTCGACCGCAAACATTTAATAATCCATGAAACACAACTTTGGATAATATAAAAATGATTTTCGACTGCGCTGTAACAATTTTAGCGGTGTCTCGGAGTCACCGTTCGCGTAACGGGTTAAAGTAATAAATAATTGCAAAGGGTTAAGATCGCGAGGCTTTTTGCAAAAGTTTGTTCGGCGACAGGGAATTAGAGTGGTTCTCTTGGGTCCGCTTGGCCGGCTCGCGTACTCCTAATACAGAGACGACTGGCTAAACGTAACGAGCGTGGCGCATTAGGGTCGCTCGTTATCTCCGTTCCGCGTGCCCCGTTTTGCATAGATTATTATTGCATCGTTGACGAGTTTTGACGCGCCGCCCGCCGCCACCGCATGAATATGAATTCCTGTATGTGGAGCACACGTCTCTCTCTGTCTCTCCCTCTCTCTCTTTCTCTCTCCGTGGAAGAATCTTCCCTGCTCTCGCGAAGTAGAGAACCTTGTTTGCTTCGTTAAGCTGATTCGCGCGACGCCGCGTAATCGATAGAGTTTTCCGCCCGCGGAATTGTATTAACAGTACGATGCTGCTGGCCCTGTTGCTTTTTACGGTAATTGATAGAAATTAGTATAATTTGTTCCTATATGTACGATAAGCTAGTTTTGTGTTACAGTTATTGGAAATATAGCTTTTTTTCCATTTCGCGTTGGCGATCCAATATTTTTGCCACGGTTAAGCCTGAATTGTTCGTGAATTCTCTAATTGTTTGCCTCGATTGCTGAAAAACAACACTTCGCGATGCGTGAATCGATTCAATCTCCATTTCACTCGTCTAATGAAAACACCGTTTTAATTGATTGGAACGGTATACGCCAATCGTTAGCGGAGTGCTCGGCCAGTATCGCGAGCCTAAATTCCATCCTGGCACTATCAAATTTAAATTTTAAATTAATATCGATCCTAGCTTCGATACCTATGATAGTGACACAACTGTTTGTGAATATATATTTCAATTATTATTATTATTGTTGTTGTTATTAGTATTATTACTATTATTATTTTAAAATTTTGGCATAATAGACGTGGATGAGATGTGCTAAATAATTAGCGAAATATGACAAATATTATATTTCTTTTAACATTCGAATGAAAATGAATATTAATTGCGACGCTTCATGCTTCGAGCACTGCTAATGGAACCGGCCAACTTAATAAGCATCGACTTTTTAACTGGTTCACAGAGCTGCCGGCTAGTTTAATAAATTTATAACTTTTTAAATTGACCTAGAAGATGTCCCTAAAGAGAGAGAGAGAGAGCAGTAAAATGATAATATATACGAAAGATTGAAATTTTGTTAAAATCACTGTCACTTTTATTCCATCTTTCTGGAAAAATGATTTAAGCGATTCGAAGAGGGATATGAAATCACTGGATTACCTCGTTCGAGACGTCATCGCGTTATTGACGATGAATGATGAACAGACTGCGCATTCTTATGCAACATAAAAATTCGTTTGCATCAACTGTGTCGAACAAGAGTCGATTAAACTAAACCCAGAAAAACGTATCCATCCAGCAGAAAATTATTCGACGCATCAGCTATAACCAATCCATTCCAGGATCCGAAAAATTTTCGACCGCAGCAACTTCGCCCAACGAAAAGACCTTATTGCTGGCCATCCTCCTGCCTAACCGTATAAAATTCCATACCATCTCGAAAGTTCATCTGAAAAGTGCGCTTCCAAGCTGAAAGATGCAGGCCGCTCGAGCAACCGCCAGAATCACAAAGAACTCTCGCCGTGGATGGTCCTCCGCGTATCCGCGACGCAAATAAACTTTCGAAAGGGGATGACCTAACCCCATAAATTCGCAACGAGAGACACTCCCAGTCGGCGCTTCTCAACCGTGAATCCATTCAATGTCAAAGCGAATTCCGTCGTCCAGCGGGATAGGACACGGGGGGATAGGGCGGCCCGGGTTCGTTCGCCGGCCTGGCCGCGAAAAACGGCGTCGCCGACATCAAAAGGGGAGGGCACCGCGGCGTAAAAAGAAAATTCGCAGGCCAATTTAAGCGCGGCGATCGCGTTTTCCACGGCCACTTTTTTCTCCCGGTATCGAAAGGGTTCGTGGCAGAGAGGCAGCGCGGAAACCGGGTCAAAAGTTTCGAAAAAATCATCGAAAGTTTCCTGCCGCGCGCGTTTCGCGGCCGAATTGTTCCGCAAACTCCGCGCTCTCGCCGCGATATTCGCGAATATCGTCCGGCGTCGTAATTTCTTTCCCCTCCACCTCTGTTCGCTTTATTTTACGCCGACTCCGCTTGTTCCGCCGCTTTTTCCCCCCCGGTTCGTTTCACCCGGCTCGCGCGGAACCCCTAGACGAAATTCCGCTCGGCGTCGCTTCTAATGGGAAAAATTTTCCCGACGAATTTCTTTGTTCGATGGGATCCAGGGCGCCTCGCGATGCAAATACTGAGAACTATCGGTATCAACTGTTAATTACCATAATTACTCAAAACTAAAAAAACTTACCGCAATTATTCAAAGGAAAAAAAAATCATTTTCATGTAATGTTTTACTTTTGTTCTTTAAAATTAATCTGAGCAACTTTTGCAAAAATGCTCCCAACTTACGTAATAATTTAAAGAATTCACATCTCAGCGCAGAAATATATAGTTTTATATTTTTACGTATTGGATCATCGACGTATATATTTATAATAGTATGATTTAATACGTTTCACCATAAAGAGGCAAGGCTTTTCGAGCTCATGGGGGGGATATTGTGTCACGGTCGGCGACAGGCAGTAAAATTAATGTTGAAACCGAAGTCTCGTAAATTGTGGTCGAAGTCTCCGAGCCTCGGAAAGTGTTATGGGGGAGAGAACTGTGAACGACATAAACAGCTTTAAGTCGTAAAACGGATGGAGGACCAGGCTTCGTCGCGCGCGGAACACAAAGCGCGCGTAATGAAAGTGAAAAGAGCAGACGGTGCATCCATCTTCCCGTGATTGCAGCGGTATTGTTTAATTATGCAACTTATCGGTGCTCCATTGAGAAGATGAGTTGAATTGTGACGTTCTCCGTTAAAAAATACAAAGCTTTGTTCCTATTTGTTTCTTCCTTGCTGTCCTATTTATATTCAACTATTTTACTTTGTTATGCAATACCGATGAATAATAATTTAAAAAAAATATATATAGCCATGATATGATTGTTTTAAAAATTGAAACTCGATGTTGCTTGTTCGCAGAGGCATCCAGAAGGAGTTGCACAGGTGACATTCCGTGAACCAGCTGAAGCTCAAGCTTGCGTGCAATTGCTGAACGGCCGTTGGTTTAGCCAAAGAAAAATATCCGCTGAAATTTGGGACGGAAAGACGAAGTACAAGTAAGTTATCGACTGATTCCTGCTATTCGCCCCGCCTTTGTACTTAGCCGGTACTCAACCGTCGGCCGATAAATTATTTTCCTCTAGTACCGACATCATTTGAGACATTGTTGTACCAACGGTCAAACAATGCAGCTTTACATACTGGGCTATACACTATTTGACTATAGTTCCTTAGAGTTCTGTTATCGTACTATAGAATTTTCTATAGAGTCGGTAATTCAGATCCTGAGACAATAGAAAACATTGAATACAATGTCTGTGCTGTGCAATTTCTACAATTTTTAATATTATCGAATAGTAAGAAACATTTTATCTATTGTTGGTAGAATTTTTATATAATTATGCCATACATAATTATATCATAAACTATAATTATATATAATTTGAAACGTATACATTGATTACATTTTCTTCCTAATTCGTGGATAGTTATATAACAATTATAATTTTTCAACAAATTAACACACCACATTCTATACTTCAATTGCCTTAAAATTAATATTATTCTTTCCTAATTCTCCCCAATTAAATTTTCTGTTCTCGCATTGCTAATTTCCATCCCACCTTCTTCTATAAAAATTCAGCACAGTATTACCCTTTTTTAAACCCATTGTTAACAATATATAAATTCCCATAGAAATCTGTTATTAATAAAAAAAAAAAAATTATTAATAATTCTAATGCAATTTTATTGTTTCGCAGAATCACGGAAACCGACGCAGAAATTGAAGCGCGCATTGCGAAATGGGACAAATATCTAGACGACGAGGACGACGAGCAAAACGGTGGTGAATCGGGGAAGAAAGGGAAAAAAGGAAAAGCCGGTAAAGAGGGCCAGAAGCGGGAGAAGCCGGTGACGCCACATCAAACGACAGAGAAACCGGAAAACACGGGGACAAAACAACCCGCGGAAACTGCAGAGACGCCGGCAAACGACGAAAACTAGGGAAAACACGGCGAACGAATAAAATGCAACTACTAAAACAGAAAGCAACAAAATGCGAGACACCCTCGACAGCAAACGTAACTGAGAATATAACGTTGGCGATCGCAATTAGATGTATTTTTTCTAGATTACAAGGTAACCGCTTGTATCTTCTTATTGTCGATCATGCCAATACTATGGCATTAGTTACGTGGTAACATTGTCGTTGCTCGAACAGAATAAAAAGATGACTTCGCTTCTAACAAGAGTGATCTCATTGTTTTCCTAAACTCCACTTTAGTTTTAGTTGTTTGAACCTATATTTGTTTACCGAAATTGGAGAACAAAAAAGGTAAGTCAGATACGGTCTTTTTCAATTTGTTACAATTCTTTTCATTTATTTGCACTTTACTATTTATTATCTTTTTACAGTTTTTAATACTTCTATAAACTTCTAATGCATTTAGCTTTTTTTTTAGGTCGCGTCTTCGTTGATGTACTAATTAATTAAATTATTGAAATAGGATATTAGCGATTGCTAACACAATGAGAAAAATAACTTTATAAAAAAAAATCTTCAAGGGTTACCATCACGTGCGAATACCGAAATGATTAATTCTCATCGCGATCATACAATTTTGATTAACATTGTTCCCAGGAGGCGTGGCTCGCAAAACGCCACGTAATAATTTCCAAGTCCGAGTCCCCATCGTTCGCCGTGGACACGGAATTCTTTCCGTTTCAAGGGGTTTTCATCGTAGATTCGAACCGGTCTTTCCCATCGGCCGGGGTCTCCCCGGTCGTTCCGCGGTTCGGCACAGAAGAAGAAGAAGGCCGGCCGGCGGAATCGCGTTTTTTGATAGATCAGCGAACAGCCTCTCACCAAGAGAGAAGTCCCACGAAACGGAGCTCCGCACAAGGATCGCCCGGAATGCCGAAATAGCAAATTAGAGAATTCCTGGAGATCTCCCGTCTCTCTGTCTCTTTCCTTTCTTTCTTCTCGTCGATCCGCCCCCGAGACCCCGCGCTTTTGTCCTTAACCCGGGTCTATAGCGTAACGCGGATCCGCTCCCGCGGCACCCCACCGGGCAAACTTAATCCCGTAATGATCTATTGTTTCGCGCGGCGGCGGCGAATTTTCACACCTGCAGTCGGTACCGATCGCCATCGTGAAACGGCGTCTGCTCGCGAACAGGATTCCATCCGTTTAGGCTTCTTAATAGCGACTGTTCTCAGCGCGAGCTGTTAAATATTGAATTTTTAATTTAATCTTAGGCGAACGATCTGCCACGTTTCGATGATGCGAGTGCATGATTTATTAGGGGTTCTGCTGGGATGTTGCTTGATCGCTTGTTAGTGTTAGTAAAAATAATTGTTGTTAGACTGTTATTTTCATGCTAGGTTTAATGTTACGTTAATTTAGTTAATATGAAGTTTTGTTGATTTAATTAATATTGAGCTGCATGAATTTAATTAATATTAAGTTGTATCGATTTATTTAATATTAAATAATATCAATTCAACCTAATTATTTAATATCAACAAACGATTCATTTCGCCGCTCTCTAACAATGCTGCCTTCTACTTTAAACTGACATTATTGTCAGTAAATAATGGGAACGGCATTGTTGGTGGCACCGATCGCGGACAGGAAATAGAGAACGATTTCAAATGAAAATTCCCTTATGAAATATTAAACTGATGCTCACGTAGGAAAATGCGTCCGGTATGTCGGTCTAGATGAGAGTTGATACCTTCGAATGTGTCCTTCGCATGCCTCGTTTCCACATCGAGGAAAATACTTCAAAGATCCATATTTAACACAATGGTCGCATACCAGCGTTTCCGAACGAATACTCGCGGCCACGATGATTGACTTTATAATAAACTCGATGCGACAGTTAACGCATACAGATATTCGAGAAACCATCCGTGGACGTAGAAAATTTCCTGCTTTTTTTTACGAAACCGACCGGCATACTGTTCCCTTCCAATGAAACTTTTATATCGTTAATTACGCTCGTTGCTGGAATATTGAAAATGTTCCCAGTAGAGCAAGAAATGTGTACAATACTTCTTTGAACTATGGTATTATTGTTTATTTTTTAGGTGATATATTATATTATATTTATGTTCCATTTATTTTCCAACCCCTATTCTTTGTTATTTAATCCCGTCGTCTTCGTTGTTCATACGAAATTTTAAATATCATCTGCCATATAATAGTAACAATTACTAACATTAATTTAACAACTATAAATATTAATTTAATATCACTAACATTAACTTCCATACACCGATTGTCCACACGTGCAACCAAAACAAATTGTTCTACTTTCGTAATAAATTTATTAACGACAAATCTAATTGCTATAAGAACAAAAGATTCACAGTTTTACAAATACATCGATTATAATGCAGAATCACGCACGCATCTGTTTTTCACCGACAACCCCAATCCAATATTCAACTCCCATAATAGGATGATTCGAAGGCACTATTATTAATGGTACAACCCCCTACACAGGGCTCATTGAACCATCTCTCCCATCGAGAGCGAAAATTACGACAGTTATTACAGCGTTGATCGCGCACCTATTGCCATAGAAGAGCATCCTCTTGAAGGACCTTTGAAAGGGCTAACTCGAAAAGCCGAGCCACCCTGTTCGTGATCCAGTGTCCGTGTCTCCCCTTTCTTTCTACCCCCGCTCCAACCCCCTCCGCCTGCAATTTTTCTCCGTCTTTCTTCATCAATTTTTTATCTGTATTTCTTCTTCAATTTTTGCTCTATCTTTCTCCTCAATTGTTCACTCTGTCTCTTTGCCTTAATTTTTGCTCTGTCTTCAACGCCCTCTCTGTCTTCCTACCACAATTTTCACTCCGTCTATCTCCTTCAATATTTTTCTCTATCTTCAACCCTCTCCCCGTCTCTCTCCATCATCTCCCTCTCTATCTCTCTCTTCGTTATCTCCCGTCCTCCCCTCCAGCCGTGTCATTGTCGACCATTTGTACGGGGCGCACGCATCCCTCAATATTTCCGACGTCCCGTCCCATTCAAGGGGGGTCGCGCACCCTTCAACGTCGCGCGACCCCGTTCGGCAATATCACCGACAAATTTAATGCCCGACTATTAGCAGCGGGGTGTGTGTGTGTGTGTGCACCGGCTGCATTGTCGAGTGGCCACGTGCAGGATGACTGTTCCGCGAGCGGGAGAACCGTGTGCAGCGGCGGCGGCGCCTCGCTCGAGACCGTTTGATCGGCGACACGACCCCCGTTGCCTCCGCGGGGATCGTTCACGGTGAACCTAACCCCCTTTTATGCGACACGGGACAGGGCAAAGAAGGCCTCTCGCGCCCCGTGTCACACTTGTCGAGGGTTATTGGATTTAGCCGACGCCGCGGGCCGTCCTTCACGGACCTGCCGAGTTACACGCGAGATTAGGCGTCTAGGACCGGCGGCGATTCGTCACGGTCAAGTGTCTGGCGGCACGATACTGTTTGCGAGCGTCATTTTCACGGTGCTCCGACGATTGTCACTGTGACGGTGTGAAACCCCATGAGCGATTCTGTAACGCAGCGTTTTTCTGACCTGTTTTACCCTTGGCTATCGCTCGACGTTGTCACGGTGAGGATAATTGGGTTCATTTATCGGTTAGGGTGTTGATTTCGCTACCTAGCGGAGACTGTAATTCTTGTAGATGGACTGGGGATTTTTATGGATTCTTTTGGGGTAGTTGATATTGAAAGCGAGAGCTGTGAGAGTATTTTGAAATGGAATTGGATGGCTCTACCGTGTTGCGTTTGATCTGAAATAATGGAAGGGTATATAATATACCTTTATAATGAAGGGTATATAATATATAGGTTATGTTTAAAATGTTTCGGTACGAAGATTATAGGTTACCAATACTACAAATACTATAATACATATCTTATAAACACTGTAAAATAAATATCAATAAACCCCATAAAAATCTACCCCAAAAAATCTTCAATACTTTCGACCAATCCGCCTCAAAAATTCCATAAATATTATCTCACATTCTCCCAAAAAACTCCAACTCCAACACTACCCCCTAAAACAAACTCCCACCGTATCCAGCACCGGAACAAATCATCTCGCCCATCACTGCGCCCCTCAACCCTGCCGACGCTCTAACCAAGCGGCAAACAACACCGCCAACCCCCGTTAAAGAAAACTCGTCGCAAAGAATGCGACTGGAAACTAAGAAGACAAACCCCGCCGATTTAGTATTCGCCACGAGACTGGGTCACAAAATCGAACGGCCTCGTCACGTAACCAAACAGTTACCTGGAGGATCGACGCGACGACGACGACGACGACCGAGGGGGGGAGTCCGGCAGGGGGTTCTCGAGCACGAGGCACAATCAGCGTCCCCATTAACCCTGTCAAATCAATTCACGGGAGCCGATCGGTAGCGCGGAAGTCTCTCGGCGGTGGCCAGATTTCCCGGCGTCGCCTGCCGGCAGAAAATTCCGGGAGCTGGCCAAACGATGGAAGGAGAGGCAACGAGAAACAGAGAGAGAGAGAGAGAGAGAGAGAGAGAGAGAGGCAAGCAGTGAGGAAGAGATAGACAGTGAGAAAAACAGAGAGAGAGAGACAATCAGTGTGAAAGAGAGAGAGAGCTCGTTCGTCTCTCCTCCTAGGCTCGCCGGGCGCGGCAAATTAAGCTTCCCAAAACACCGCGAAACTGTTAATTAAGACTCATTATGCGCGCGGGCTGGCTCCGGCCGTCCGGGTGTTGGGGTTGGAAGTGGCGAAAGGGTGGCGAACCGAGCCACGTACGAAGCGGGACAGGGATGAGAGAGAGAGAGAGAGAGAGAGAGAGAGGCGCGCGAGGAGGAGGAGGAGAGAGAGAGAGGGAGGGTCCGGCGGGAGGATGAGTAGGAAGAGCTGAAGGAGGACGAGGTGGAGTAGCAGTAGGTGGAGGAATAGGAGGAGGTAGATGAAGAGGAGGAGGTGGAGGTGGCGGAAGAAGAAGAAGACGACGACGACGACGAAGCAGACGCAGGAGATGGGAGCGTTGGTAGCCGAGCCGTATAGAACCTGGTGGGAGATCGTGTTCGCTAGAACGAGGAGGGGAGGAGGGGCGGAGGGAGGGAGGGAGGAGAGGGTAAGAGAGGAGGAGGAGGGCAGGCGATGGAGGAAGGGCGACGGTTTAACCCGAGTAGGAACTTCTTAATACCGGTGACGGCAGAGAGTCGGGTTCATTGTGGGATCAATACAGAGACGACCGGGCGTAGGAGTGGCGAACGGTCGCCCGATTGGACGCCACGTTCCCGCTTGGTGATTGGCCGAGGTCGGTACTGCCAGGGGGCGGTCCCTCTCGCGCTAGCCCCTCTGTCGGGGGGTGAACCGAAAGGGGGAGGCCAGGCCCTGACCCTCGCCGGGAAGGAGTGAACACGCGGCAAAGCGAAAAAGACGGAGACACGCGTCGCGCGGCTGGTTGGAAAAAGACGGGGCGACCGGCACTACGGAGAGGGTGACACGACGCCGGGGGGTTCAGTCTGTGTTCGCCCATCAGAGACACATCACCAGCCACGACCACGGTCCGGTTGCCGTCTCTCTCGCCGCGAGGGTTGTACCTGCCTTCCCTGTGTACCAGACCAGGTGTGCGTGTGTTCCATCGCGATCGCGGCATCTGGACACGCGCTGATCGACGCCGCTTGAACTTGAGACGCGGTGCCCCGGCGAAACGGGACCTTGTCGGCGATCGGCGCCGGAGCTGTCAAACCCGAGAGAGAGAGAGAGAGAGAGAGTGTCGAAACGAGTTAGTTCGCGAGGATCCCGGCCAGGATTTTATCGGTGGTTTCGTCGCCGCGCGCGTACAGAACAGGTGTTTCGGAGCGTCGGTGACCGTGGATTAAAGGACGGTGCGTTGATCGGTACCGCGCTGGGTCTAGCGGTGCTTTGCGGACTAGGTGTGCTAAGGACGCTCTGAAACGATCGTCGGGACGACCAGATAATACTCTTCGAGTGGCATCGTTGGCCCGAGTTGATTCTATTCTGCGATCTGTGTGGTGTTGTCATGGTCGTCGGGAGATTACGAGTCACCAGCCAGCAGTGTTAAAGGTGATCGTCGTCAGTGATCGACTGTCGCTAGCACGTAATCTAGAGTGGTCCCGTGTACATTCTCCGTTCACGTCACGAAGCGACGATTTCGTCCTCGAAGTGAACCGTGCGATGTTCGACCGCCTTGGAACCCGCCGCTGACGCCGAAATAGCAACGATATCATCTCATCGCCGCGAGAGTCAGCCTCGAAGGACTCGAAATACTGTACCGACCTTGAACGAATCGTCGCCTTGAATCGTTCATCGTCGATGAACTGCCCGCGGTGAAGATGCGCGGCTCTGCCTGACAGGCCTCCGAGTGCACTCCGTGGTTCGGGACGAATTCGTCGGTCCGCGCACAGGTTGCCTCTGGAAAGGCGAGCGGTTCGCCGGGCGAGGTGCGTACGTCAGAGGCGAAACAGAGTGGACAGACGTGGAAAGAAGAAATCGTGTACTAACGGGTGGTGCGACGTTCGGGTACACAAGTCGGCAGGCCGGCTCTGGGGTGCCGGGCCCGGGCGGGGTGATGAGCTGCTCCGAGGTGATGTATCAATATTATCCTTACCTCTATCAGAGGCCACCGCCGCCGCCGCACCCGACCCACCCACATGCGGCCCCGCACACCCATCCCCACGCGAATCCGCATGCGGCCCACCACAGTCCGGCAAGGCCGGCGCCTTTTCAATCCTTCTCGGCGGCCACGGCGACGCATCAATACGACAGGGTGAGTCGATTCTTCTTATCCTTACCGTTCTTCTTATCTGATATAAGTCCTTTTTCACGCGGACGTTGCCCGCTTGTCACCGGAATCGCGAGATACACCCGCGTTAACGACAAAGCGTTTTGTGACAGTGAAATTAGAGAAGTCGATCTTTCCGCGATTGTTTGGGCTGTTTCGAGGATAATATGGAGATTAGGGTAGTTTAGATCGATAAGTAGAATAAGGGTACTCGAGCAGTGGAATTCCGATTGTCTGAACTCGGCGGGAGACGTTTGTTAGGTCGTGTAACAAGTCCCTTTGCCTTTTCTTGGAGGAAAATGTTTCGCTGCGGAGCCGTCGATGAGATTCGAAGCGATAGCTCGAATGGGTTTTAGAATAGGTTCTTGTGGGGCTACTTTGGTGCAATTTAATTAAAATAAAGCTGGAAGTATCTAGTTTATGATAGGGTAGATTAGATTGTATGATACTAACAAGATTGTTTTTACAATAATTAAAAGTGAAAAAGTTAAAAGATTTTTGACACCTGGGAAAGGACAAGAGAAATTGGACGAGTTGAAAGAGATAGTTTAAATAAATTCTGTGATACGTTCTTGTGGGGCTATTTTGATGAAACTTGGCTGAAAAGAAAGCTGGAAGTGTCTACTTTAAGATAGGGTACATTAGATTGCAATAGAGTAACGGGGTTATTTTGAAAAATTAAAAAGAGTCGACCTCTAGGTTAGACTGAAATTGTCTACTAAGCCTATACCCTTTCATGACTGTACCATACTATATTTTATTATAAAAAAAAACGCGAAAGCACTTGCTACGCGATTCAATAGTTCAAACAACAAGGCAGGTTCATACAATGAAAGTCAGCTGACTGTTCCACTTGGAAGTTCGCGTTCGAATAACTGCAGTTCACTAAGTAGAACCAATCCGTTCACGAAAAACCGGTCATCGAACACTTCGCTCGTATAAATGGAGTTCAGACGAACGGAATTCTACTCTGCATCTGTCACAAGTATAATTAGAGACGGTAGAATGATTCATAGAGTCTGGCGCTTCATCTATCACCAGTATTTTACATAACAATAGTTCCCTTAAAATTCAAGATCAATTAATTTAATAATTTACAAGAAACTGTCACAAAAGCGATTTCACTCGCGCTTCAATAAATTTAATGGGGTCTACTTCTCTTTGGCAATTAATGCAACCTGTCTTTATTTCTATAATTCGCAGTTTAACGTTGCGCGAATAGTAACAAATAAAACGGGTTTTTATGCAGACTTTCGATTTTCACGATTAAGGTAAACAGGTGTGTCTGGTGACTCGTGGGCATGGATATATCTTCTCTTTAATTGTTAGTTCAATTTAGAACTTGACATTAAAATAAGGCGATTTAAGGTCCACGTGCTAGTATAATAAATAATAGCGTTTACGTCAAAATAAGTTAGAAACTATTACCAGCGTGAGTTGCTTGTCCTACTTAAATTATTACCGAAGTATGCGCGAACATTAACGCGACTTTCTAGCTTCTTACAACAATATTATCGATATTATTAATATTAATATCATTAATATTATTATTATTATTATTGCTATTATTATTATTATTGTCTTTTTGATATCTCCGTGGGCAAGGTGTCCGAAATGTGATATCAGTGCCGTAATAAACGAGCAGTGATGATGCTGTTTTAAATGACGAGTTAAGCGCGCGTGAACGGTGTGTGCCCGACTCGACATCTATAGGCCCGTTATCACACTTAATTGCAATAGAACATCATATTTCAGATTGCCTGTACGGTTTAATAGACCCCCGTTCGCGGATAAATCACTCCTAAACAATTTGATCGCGCTCGGACGTACGTTTATTGCACGGCTAAACCGTTTTCGTACACGAAAACGGACGGATCGACACTTCCGCGGAACGATTCGTACGTGTCGCGCTTCCGTAATTAAACAATCGCGTTTAACACGATATCTTTAAACCCTTTACCGTGCAATTTTTCCTCTAACAAAATAACAAAGACGCGTTAACAATGAATGCTACGATAATAAAACTATCTGAATTTTTCGACTCGTTTTAAGCGATAAGAAGAAGCTGTAAAATATTTTTATATATCTAATAACAATTTCAAGATGTGATATTTAATTAATCCTCTATTCAAGCATTGTTATCAAAGTGAATTTAATTATCAGTTAAGTCTTATTTGTGATCTAATGACGATTTACTCTTGCCGACGGTAGAATTTTATCTACTCCTATTTCATCTAGGAATTTCCGATGAACATCCATCGAGATTATAAACATTCGATGCTTATTTGCCAGTATATTCGCATCGTTGTTTTTCCCATAATTTTTTAATAAATCAAAGTTGATTCGATAAACAACGAGGAGCTCAATGAATGGTCCGCGACGCGTTGTTAAAAACAATGCTCAGGATTTTCTGCTTTATTCTCTACAATAAACATTTAACATGTTCGTTCGCATGACTGGCATCGACGAATAACACTGCGTTTACTTTGCTTTCGATCTGCGATTTATTTCGGACAAATTTAATTTGCCTAGAATTTTTGGAATAGATGGCGTTCACTTTGAAATATTTCCCGTTAACTACTTATTTATATATATATTTATTTATTTATTTTTACACGTATTTATGTCTTACATAAATATATTTCTTCTTTATTATAGCTTAAATACCAGGAAAAGTATAAATGCTACTTTAGGTTAAAAATATTTTAAAAAATTAGAAATTTGTATTTATAATGAAAATGTGTAGTCCACATTTAAAAAACAAAGCTATGGAAATAACCTAAAGTCATCGAGGCGCTATTTTTAGCTCACTGCAATTAAATTGAAATTAAAATAAGAAATAAATTCCTCCTCGTCCCATCTTCATTGCAATCGATAAAAATGCATTTATATTCTTCAGAAAGATCCATAATGGATCAGTATAATTTCCATGGGCTATCATCGCAGCCCTTTGTTCTCAGTATTATCGAGGACCGTCGAAAGTGCGCCGCGACGAGAAGTCAGTCGTCGGACGTTGGTGCCGTCGTGGTTCTTTTAGAGGCGGGTCTCGCCCTCAAACGCGGGCAGCTTGTAATCTCGGGACGGGACAAGCTCGCGCGATACACGAGCCGTATGACAGCACCTAACGTTATGAATAATGTGTCGGGAACGGGATCCTGACGAGCCGTTGACGTCTAAATTTCGTGCGATCGCCGGCCGCGGCCCGTTTCTCTCGTCGGTGGCAGCGGATGCGTTTCACCGCGGAAATCAGACCCTCGAACCCAATTACAATTCCTCCCTAATTTTAACCTTAATTCTTTAATAAATAAATCTATCGCAGAGATGATATCACAACAAGATATTTCCAAGGAAAATTTATATAAAAATTGTATCAAATAATTTACGCGAGAAAAATGTCAATGTCAACTGCCTTTCCATTTCTCACCAAATTCATCGAATTCTTAATAATTCAGTCTTCGTGACGTGATCGATTAACGCTATTCTCGAAAGCCAATCGAGGACAACGCGACGATCGGATCACGTTGGACGATTGCCGGCGCGGCGATTATGACACCCCGCGAGAGCATTCGTTCCGATATTCGAACCGCCCTGAGCGATCGCGCATAAATCGGCGGCCGAGCGCTCGGATACGAATTAGCCGAGTTCGTTTCGAAACTGGAGGAACTAGTTTGTCCTCGTCTCGCGTTGCGCGGGCACTCGGAACGGTCCGGTAATCCGTGCCGGCTGTCAGGTGATGCGAAACTTTCCTGTCAAAACGTTTCTCCGCGACGCCGCTCGTTTATTAAGCTGATCGCTTTTGATTGTATCGGCAACGTTCGAATTGCGCCGGGTCGAAAATAACTGCGCTGGAAAATTGTTCGCGATCGGACCGTTTATCTTGCCGCGCGTCGTTCTCGGGTTAATTGAGACACGATCCTCGGTAATTGGACGTCGATTTTTACGTTATTTTTAGTTCTATCTTGGTATTAGTATATGTAATATTTATTATTTAATATTAATTATATAATATTAATTTAACTTCAGATTAATATCGGATAGCTGAACAAATTCGAGCGAAATTAAATGAGCTTAAAAACTGGAATCGTACTTGTAAAAATGAAATATTGTTTCCTTAAGCTTTCTTTAATCGTTCGCCAGCGCCGGAAGAGGGAAGCTTGTTACTATAGAACGATGTTTACAAACAGCATTCAGAGATGTTTCACTTAACGCATAGTCCGCGAAATTCCTGCTTTTAGCGGCGCGTTCTGAAATAGTTTGACTCCGCGAGGGGAACGAAGACCGTGAATTTCTGCGAGTTTCATCGTATATGGATTCACCGTGCATCATTTTAATACGCCTGGTACAAGGACTACCGGTACCCCTTTACCATCCCATCAGTCGGTTCCTTCACCATGGGGTACCCAATACCGTTTCTCATATCATTTAGGCACCGGACACTTTTTCTTCCACCTCTCTCTCTTTCTCTTTTTATCTTTATCTTCCTCTCTTTTTATTTCTTTTCGCGATACTGCGTCGCCGTTCGATGATTTACGCGCAACTCCGTCGAAATGATTATTAATCGCTATACTCCTGGGGCTCATT
>NC_135782.1:2818494-2821516 GCF_028453695.1 Augochlora pura | reverse complement strand
TGGGCGGGTTTCCACCAACTTTCGGGTCCAAGCGATGGCTTTCATCGACTCGAATGATACAATATACTTCGCTTCAACTGCGATCATCTCTCTAATTGATGGTGATAGTACTTCCATAATTCGTTTCGCAGTGCAATCACCAAGCTCGCATAAACATCCGCGTTGCAATAATATAATCTACCCGGCAGATAACATTAAGAGTTCATGCATATGCATTCGTGCGTTGGAGCAGCGTGTTGCTTTCGTTCGAATTCCATAATTAAGCGGATAAAAGGATGCCGAACGGATCGTCGTATTCGTTAGAAACGCGATCTCGGGATGCACCCGGAACTGCAACGCGCGCGCTCGCGATATATAGAACGAGGGAATACAGCAGCGCTGACGCGAAACAGAAACCGGCCATGCAAATGTCTCCGTTTCTTCGGTGAACAGAAAACCGATCGGCGGCTGGTATACGCCGGCGCGCAAGCCGGAATTTCTCTTGGATTCCCGGGGGGCAATAGATTTTCCTAATCATTCCGTTCATTGTTTTGCCCAAATACGCCGCGCGGCGTAGTTACGTCTCACTGAAACGCGAATTGCCGTGTCCCGCCCGTGGCGTGCCGGCAATTTGTTCCGCGGCGGATATCTGCCGGCCGTTCAACCGTGACAATAAAAATCGCCGTCGCGGAATCGCGGCGGCGGCGGCGGCCTCTGTCCTTAATGAATCCTTCATTTCACCGTACACGGTTGTTGCACCTGAACGGATCACCAGCCTCCTTGGCTTTCTTGATTACTCGTACGAACAAAATCCGATTTAATCGTACAGCTGATTGTGATTGGTAGATTTTAAAGAGATCGTTCGCCATTTTTATTGCAATTCTACAGCAGTCAACCCGATTAATTTCCTACAAAATTCGACGACCAATATTTTCAAGATTTAACAATAATAATAAATACAATTACAACAAATACAATACTAATAAATACAATAATAATAAATTGAAAAAACGCTATATATAACAATAATATCGCGACAAACGACGAGAAGAGCCAAACGACAGCGTCGATTCCGACCGACGAGGCGCGAACAAGAAAAAGCGAAACCGTCCGGCGATGATCGGCGTTTATCGGCTTCCCCGTGGCAGGATATCGAGGCGTTATCGTGCCAACCGGCCGGCATCGTCGAAATCCCCCCCTCCCTCGATACGGTCGTCCGGCGGCAGAGCGATAAATAATAAGTAACGGCCGGCATTACTTAGCCGACATTGAGAGGAATGTCGGAACGACGATGAGGTATCACGCTGCTTGCCTACTTAAACTGTTTATCATGCGGTAAATTATACGAGCCGAGAATATGCTAATGAGAGGCCGGCAGATCTAACTGCATCTAAACGACGTAGATCGCTGATACGGTGAGAGAGAGGGAGAGAGGACTAGTGAAGAGAAATTTCTCAACGGCATCGGGCCGCCGCCGCCGCGCCGCGCCGAGTAAACTTTGGACGTCCACCGGAAAGAAGCCGGCGTCGAATCACTTTCTTGGTGGCTCGATGGCAGGGTGCGCACGCGCGTCACGGCGACACCCTTTGCAGCTCTATGGGGGATGGGCCTGCGTTTACCCCTACGGCGTGTGTACGGCTCTCTCTCTCTCTCTCTCTCTCTCTCTCTCTCTCTCTCTCTCGTGTATCCTATGCGATTCGCGCAGGACGCGCGGCTATTTCTCGCGCGTCGGCTACGAAACGAAAATGGACGACTTCGGGGGTGGCGCGATCACTCGAGCGCTGCGCTCTTCGTTTTTATGGAGGGTCGATGGTGGGATAACGGGGAGGCCGGTTGTGGCCAATAATCTGCTGTTCTTGGGGAAATTTCTGGGATATTGAGATCTTTTGTTCTGGAGATAGTACATCTGTCATTTACAAAATGGTTTTAGGTATTTTGAAATAATTTAGATATGTTTCATTTCATTTTATTTTAAGTGTATTTTATTTCATTTTGAGTGTATTGTTTATTTATATTTTATTTTACTTTATTTTACTTTACTTTACTTTACTTTATGTAGAATTACTTTACTTATGTATTCTCCTCGCTTTATTCGAATTTTCCACCCCTTCGCTTCTCTAAAAAAAAATCCATAAAACAGTCCAACAAACAACTGTACCGCGAAGAAAAAAATATTTCACGGTACTACAACTACTCCTCTTTCCTTGTAGAATGAAATCCTGATGAAAGCATCACTATTCGGCATAGAAAAAAAAATAAAGAAGCCTGGATAGACGCGCGAGCTCTGAAAAAGTGTAACGGGGTAGGTCGACGACGGTGTTCGGGCACGGTGTCGGTTTAAGAGAGTATCCGGCCGCGTCTCCGTGGCCGCGGCAATAAAGCACGCCTCGTGTAGCCTCGGGATCGGCGTGAGAAAACGGCCCGGCGGATTTTTAACGCGGCGTTGTAAGCCGGTCGGTGCGTATAGAAGTTCGCGCATACGAGGCGGCGCGCGGAGAACGGGGCGAGAGAGAGAGAGGAGAGAGAGAGCGAGGGGAGAGAGCGAGGAGAAGCATAAGAGGTGGGCCCCCGCGCGCGGCGGGCAGGAAGGAAGAAGAAAAACGAGGGGTTGAGAGTAGGACGCGCGGAGAAACGAACCGCGCTCGCACACACCGTGGAAGAGGAGGAAAGACGAAATCGAGCTCGGGGTTCTCTCGCGCGGGCGCGCGAGCGCGAGCGTATATTAGCCGGCACCGGCGAAAAACGCGAGGCTATTAATTCAGAGCCGGTGGACACCGGTCAGCGCCGGCAAAGGAACAAAATGAGCGCCCTTGGGTCAGGCCCTAAATAAAACGAAGGAAGGGAACGTTTAAATAAAAGTAAACTCGTGTCGCCCGTTCGGCCCGGCCCCGGGCCCGGGCCCGACCGCGCACAGTGGTCCGCCTCAGACCGCGCTCGAAATTATTTCAACGTTCTCTCAGGGGTTCGAGGTTATGTCAAGGATATATCTCGGCTCCCTAAATTCGTCTTCGTGTCAATTAAAATATTATAGAAGGAGAGTTTC
>NC_135782.1:2802103-2818394 GCF_028453695.1 Augochlora pura | reverse complement strand
CTCGGCCGCTGCGATCTGTTCGACAAAGGCGGGATAGAAGAGCGGCCTAGGGTTTATTGGATGGGGTGGGGTGGGGGAACGTGAACAAGTGGCGATACGAAAAAGAATGGTCGACGACCGAAAAAGGGATGAAAAGAGATCGAGCGCGTCGACTACGTGGATAAAAGGAAGGTCACGAGCAGGCGATGAACGGGGATGGGGATGAGGATGAGGACGAGGACGAGGAGGAGGAGGCCGCGGAGACGGTAACAAGCTACCATGGGGTATCTCGCAATTTGTTTGCCGGACACGGCCATTCGTCGACACGATTCTCCTATCTTCCACGAAGATGAGAGGAGTCCGACTCTCCTCTCTCTGCTGCTGCTGCTGCTGCTGCTGCTCCACGGGGCCGCGCGGATCTCGGCCGCGGCGCTGGGATTACGACTATTGATAAGGCGCCGGTGAACGAGTTCCCTTTAGTTAAGTTTAGTTCATTAGCAAGCCGGCCAGGTGGACGATGGAGCGATCCCTCGTCCGGCCGACAAATTACAACGAGATCGGGCCCCAGTCGCAGCCGCCGCCGCCGCCCACCCTCCGCCCGATACCCGGCCACTTTCGGAACACGAGAAAGTCCGGCGAACGACCATCGAGAATGAACCGTGAACGCCGCCGCCGCTCGGATTCGACGGTTCAACGCGTGATTCGATGCCGGAAATCGACGATTCGATACCGGACACTGGCCGATTCGGCTACGGAAAATCGCGTAGACTGTGCTTTAGTTGAGGAATAGTTAGGGGATGATTCGAAGTCGAATCGCTTATATAGGGAAGCTATAGTTATTCCAAATAGGTTTTCCTCAAAGACTATTTGCATTAATTTTTTCCCTGAAATATTTCCTTAAAGTACAATAATATTTCTATTTTAAGCTTTGATAAAAGATTGTATTTGTATGATTAAATATATATTTATATTCATTTCTAATTCAAGAATGTATTTTTATTTATTTCTTCCTCCACCGACGGTATTGCCATTAATCTTTTCCTCAAAGATTGCATTTGCATTTACCCTTTCCTTCTAAAGACGAGATTTAGAAGGAAAGGGTAAACGTAAGTTTAATGTTAGTTTAGAAGGAAACTAAATAAAATAATATTCCACCGTTCCATAATCGATTATTAATATTTATGATCCATCAAAAACAATATAAATTTTCTCTCCTTAATATATCTCTGAAATGAAGACGCTGACGAGACAACGTCGCCCATACAGTACACGAAGCATTCGGCATCGAATAAGCAACAAAATGCGCGAAACATTCCAGCCGCAGCCCAGCGGCGTAAAACATCGAACTCCTCGAAATCCAGTCGAGGTACATTGTACATTCATTCAGTTTTCAGTGGGAATTGCAACGAGCCCGTGTCAGCAATTGCAACGATCTCGCGTCAGCAATAGCAACGATCACGCGTCGCGTTCTTATTCGAAGGAATCCGACGTCGAGCGGCGTGGCCGCGCGTTAACACTCCCCCGCCGCGTGAACGTCGCGCGGACATCGGCCGGGTATTTAGATCCGTCAACGACGACTGTTATCCGGCCGTTTCTCGTCGCCGTTAATACCAGTCGGAACGATAACGGTGTGTCGACGACAACCAACGACGACGACATTTACCCGGTGGACCACGTGGCGCCTTGGCGGCCGATTCCGCGCGTCAACGTCGAGCGGAATGCCGGCGCGCGCGCGCTCTCTCTCTCTCTCTCTTATTTTTCCGCGCGGCGTAAATCGTCCGTGTAAACCGGCGCTATGAATTTCGCGGCAACATAATCGTAAAGCCGATAAATAGAGCGAGATTCCAGGAGGCGTCGCGGGCATCGCCGGGATGGTAGAAACCCGTGACTTTAATAACCCCCGTCATTTTTATCATATTCTCACCTGACGCGGCTGCGGCCGCGGCCGGGGTCGTCCAATTAATCGGCGCTCCGTCCAACCCGGACGCGAGAGCGCGACCGAAGAGGATCGAGGAGAGAGAACCGTTCGCGATCAGGAGCGGAGACGCGCCGCGGGGAACGCGAGATCCGCTTTGAAGTTTCCGCGCCACGCGCCGCCCGATCCACCTGTCTCAATTAACCGCGCCGGTTATTCACTGCGAGCGGATTAAATAGACGGAAAATGTTTCGCGATGCTTAGCAGATCGCGCCGATCTCTCTCTCTCTCTCTTTTTCTCTCTATCTTTATTTCGTTTTCTCTCTTCATCTCTCTTGATTTTGTTCTCTCTCTCTCTCTCTCTCTCTCTCTCTCTCGATTTCTCTCTTTACCTATCTTCATTTCTTTTTCTCTTAATCTCCCTCTTTTCTACCTTTTCGATGATTCGTAATGAACGAGATCCGTTAGTAGAATTGCTATCTTGATCGGACCTCTTTTTGCAAGACGCGCAAGCAACTTTACGGCTGGTTTTCAAGAAGTTCGATGTTTTACGGCGCACCGCCTCGCGGCTGGAATGTTTTATGCATTTTGTTGCTTACTCGATGCTGAATGCATCGGGTACTGTATGGCTGCAATGTTGTTTCTCGCGTGTTTTCACTTTCGAGGTATGTTTCAGGGAGGAGAAGATGTTGATGTCTGGTGCAGGTGAGTTTTCAGTGGAAATATTATAGGGTTTTTAATGTTGATGTTTGTGGTATTAATTGTATTCATTTATATAAAATTTAGGTTGTATTTTGTATAGTATAGTACAGTACTTAATATAGTGGCTATTATAGTGTGTATAATAACATTGGAAGAACGATATAAATTTTAATATTATATTACATTTAATAATTAATAAACGTACTATGTTACATTATTATTATACATTTTCATTGGAAGTTTTATTCTTATAATTTGAATAAATTGTTCTGACGTGACGTGGTCACGTGTTCTATAAATATGTCGCGTGTCTATGATGTCAGCTGTTCGAAAGTCGTATGTGTAAATCTCCGGTGTGGTACAGTGTTCCGAGTGAAAGTACCGGAGTCAACAAAATTTGCTACTTCCAACTGCAAACCTGTTTACTTCTCTTGAGAGTATCATACTACCTTGTCGGAGCAAAGTTGCAATTTTCGTTATCTCTTTCGGAGATGGAATTCCTCGTGATATATACAGATGCGACGAAGCGAGAGGAGCTGTCGCGTTCATTTAGGAATCAGGCAATCATTTTGCATAGGATTCGATAACTGGGGACTGACAATTCTTACCCCTTTGTATTTATTTGTTAGCAAGCAAATCTATATTTCTTTTATAGAAGATACAATTATATTTATTTAGTAAATAAGATTATATCTATTTACTGAATAAGTTTATATACATTTACTAAATAAATTCATCACATCCTCTCTTTCTCGTAAGCCAAGCTCGCAGAAAGGAAGAAAGAGCAAAAAGACACTGCTATTTCTCGGAAATAAAATAAAAACATTTTAGGGACAGATAGCAACGATGCGAAACGTATCTCATTCGGCCACTTATTGTCCGAATCAATAAAAGGGTGGGTTAAGTGCTTAAAACGCGAAGATTGAACCCTCTCCCTCTCTCTTTCTCTCTCTCTCTCGACAAGAACAAGATCTTCTGTTCAAGTGGATATGCATACACATACACAGTACATATGCACAGATACATCTCATTTTACACTGGCAACAGGGCGTAAAGCACGACTATTTTAAATTATTATATTAATACAATAAATATTAAGCGGATACAATATTTATTATTTTCTTCCTTTTTCAGAATAGATAATATTTAAAATATTGTCCTCACTATTTATATTGTCCTGAATATAAATGCTACAGCATCTCTATATATATTTTTATATTGTATACATATGTAATAATATTATATTATATATATATTTTTGTACAATATTATACTATATATAGAATATACTATATATTATTTTATTATATTTTACTATATATAGAATATTCCATCCACCTCCACATAATAACCTATATCAACTTATACCCAACCTATACACAACATCCCTAAAACTATTAAATCTCCTCCCACTCGATCGCCACCCCGGATCCTCCCCTTAAACAGTTACCTCTCGCACAAAGAGACAATAAAACGCAGCCGATCCATCCGTCGCCGCGGTTCCCGTTCTCAGTCGAACAGAGCCGTCTTAAAACCGTGGTCTCTCGGCCTGCCACGGGAGCGAGAGCGAGAGCGAGAGAGAGAGAGAGAGCATCGTCCGTTCGATAAGCGGTCGTTCGGTCCGGCGAAAAAAGAATTGTGCCGGTATCCGTTTAATGTCTCCTCCCCGTAAGTACCATACCGGCGAGATACGGGCTGAGTAATATTACCGCATCGCAATATAAATGAAAACGTATCCGGGGGACGCGGGATCATCGCGTCGCAGCGGCGCGGCAACCCGGGGACCGTCTGCGGCACCGCGAAATTCCGGTACACAGAAGCTAGGCGATCCAGGCCAATGGGACCGAAGATGGAGGAGGGGGGGCAAGGGAGGAGACCGGGGAATAGGCGCGTTAAAAGCCGTTGGAGACCCTCGGGAGATACCGGCGGGACGAGGCCTTTAGTATCCTGTTATCAGACCCGATCCGATACGGTGACCAATAACTTCGGCTACCTACCGCAGCGCCCGTGTACTAAAGGTTATGCTCCGCGCTTGGCCCCGCAGAGAAAGAGAGAGAGAGAGAGAGGGAGAGAGAGAGAGAGAGAGAGAGAGCGACCGGTGGCCCCCGGCAGGCCCCGGACCATTTACCAACTTATTACTATGTACCCGTCTCCCGGCTCATTGAAAGTTCGCGCCGGCCAATAGTTGTCCAATAAAAAGCCGCTCTTTACAATCCGCCGCGTAACGTGCTGCCAGCCATAACCGAGATGCATAACTTAATGCACTTTATCGGGAACTTGTTCTTCCGTTCGCCTGTGGCCACGGACTCTTGTCGGCGGCGCGTACACCCTATCGACCGTCCCGTAATCCGAGCGATGAAGCTGTGACCGTGTAACGCCACGGCGTTCCCGCGTTCGAATCGAAAGGGTAAACGGGCACGGGGTTCACCGCGGTCAGATCTTTTTTTAAAGGGATCATCTCCGATGACGTAGGACGGAGATATTGTACGGGGCGTTCGTCGTCTTTTCATGGGAAGTTTGCAGAGAGTGTTGGTGGATGGTTTGGAAGAATTTGTTTTAATTGTTTCGGTGATTTTTGTTTTGGTATACGTTTGTTATTTAATTGGATTTTTGTAGGAATTATTTGACGCTGTTAGGGGTAGTTGTAGGGTGGAGGAGATTTATCAAGTTTGAGAAGCGATCATTTTGGGTAAAATTGTTGTAGAAGGATGAAATTTAGCTTAAATTAAAGGTTGAAGATTCTAGTTTATGATAGTGTTCGTCGATTTTAAGTATGATAGATTTTTGCTATTGTAAATCTTTAAATACGAGACCATGATTCTTGTACTGAAAACTGCCGAGTTTGACGAAATGTATAGTCTCCGCAAAATTTTTTCCTGGGATGTTATTTATAGCGAAATGAAGTTCAATCTTTTAGCTTTAATTTAAAAAAAGAGCGACGTCGCTACGATTTTTTTTAACAAAGTTACAGCACTTTAAAGGAACCCTTCGTTGTCCTATTATTGTCAATTTTTGATACGACTGCTACTGCAGTTACAATACATGAACCTTCAAGTAAAAAAATACTGTTTTAAAGTAGAGACTTCAAGCTTTAATTTAAAACAAGAATCATCAACCTGCGATGATTTTTCGCAAAATTATCGTTACTCAAAGTTTCACCAACTTTATCCAAACCTTTCCTCTACTATAATAAATTTGACCACTATAATCTATTATTTATAATTTAATAAAATAGCCTACCCATTGCACATTAATTTTAAATAACGTTCAAAGAAACGGTCGAAACATCCCCAAAGTAAAACATTAATTCCAAGATAATTTTCACGAGGAACACTGACGATAACGATTCGCATACACGATCCATACAGAATGAAATTACATTTCTCGAAATCCTAACCTATATTCTACGCGTCGAAACGGTCGGAATTCTTTCTTGCGAACGACCTAATAGAATGTTAAAACGACGGTGCCGAATTCTCGATTCGTTTTGGCAATTTGACGGGGTTACCTGAACGGTCTGACAGCGGAACCGATGCGTTTTCACGCTCGCCAGCGCGGATTCTGCGTTGGCTTGACTAATCTCGGCGCCTGGAGCCCCCGAGTCTCTAAAATGGTGAAATAAAAGGAACCACGCCTCTATCCGGCACCATGAAGAACAAGATACAGCGCCACGAAAATTTCGCTACACGGGAATTCCGGACCGTGATGATGGATTATCTTCGCCGACGCTTTCGCTTTATTATTTTCCCTATATCCGGCTGTCTTTACTCGTTGTCTTTAAAAGGGCCACTTTTTAATAACATATCAATTAAGTAAAAACGTTTCTGGTATATATAGTTATATCTTGTTAATCTCAGTTGATTATTAAATTAATAAGTAATAGAAATATTGAGATAATTAAAGAAAAATTAACGTCGAAATTATTCAACTCGTTCGCTTAGAAACAAATTCAAATAATAATCGAGTTTTCAATGAAAGGAAAAAACGGACAAAGTAGCACGTTTCCAATAAACACACCGCCGCGATAAAAAGTCAATCAACGAATTAAAAAATTACGCGCCGCGTATCGCTTCTCGCCAAATGGTTGTTGAAAGCATTCAGAACTAAACCATTGTGCGAACACTTGATTTTCCGTCGAACAAAAAGCGAATCGGTAGCGTTTATCGGTGGGCATGTCGCTCCAATTAGTTTCGCCGTTGGTCAAATCGATGTAATTTCGCGGCGTGTTGAATTCGCGGCAGCCAACGAACAACTTAATTCCGCGACAGTGCAATAAACATCAATCAGATAATACGAGTTTGAGGTATCGGTCGCGACGACAGGGCCGGGTTCCATATCCTTGCGCGAGCGCGCGCGCGCGCTTGGTTTCGCAACTCGCCTAATTGTTTCCTTATTCGTTCGATTAGAGAACGATTACCCGGTGACACCGCGAAACCTTTCATTTCCTTATGACCGCGGTGTGCGCGACATATGAATTCCTGTTCGACGTATCATTGCGTCAAATAGCGGCAGAACTACTCCAGGAATCCGACGAATGTCCGACGCCGGTCGACGCGAGACGCGCGGCCCGCTTTTCTCCAAGAGTTTCGCTCGGCCGCGCCGACAGTATCGCCCCGCGATATTCCACCGCGCCGCGCGTTCGCGATCTCATGGGTCTGCAAAAAAACGTGGCCGAACAAACACAGTGTAACCACGCGGAAGAATACGCGGCCTATGTGCATTCGTTATGTTCCACGTTCGATGGACTTTCCCCGTAAATGAAATTTTCAGTAAGCCTCGCGAGCCGACGTTGGCGGCGCTGAAATTGAACAAAGCAATTTTCAAGCAAATCTATTCAATTCTGCCAAAGCCGCCAAATGATCTTCCACCTCGCAAACCAATCAAATCTTAGTCCACAAGCACAGCGCACATGATCCGCGTCGAATCCTCAATCGAAAGAGTCAAGATCGAAACAGGTCGCTCGATTGGCAATGATCGTGACGCACAGCCTCGAGAAGAGATCGCCTCGTCGACGTCGATATCCCTTTGGAAAATAATTCTCCGGGGTCCGACACTGTACGTAATACGCGGACAACGCGAGAGAAGCCGACGACGCTTTTCCTCGCGGCGGCCGTGCGATTCGATTAATATTGAACGGGTTGGATGACTTCACAACCCGAGTTTCCACCGCCGATATAGAGACCTCCTTTATCCTTCCCGCGGCCGTCGCCGCGTATAATCCCGATTCGACATTTTTTTGCCGCGGCACGCGGCATCGCATTAGTCCCGATGCAAGTATATTGAGGACGCTCGGGTTCGTCTGAATGCAGCGAGGTCTCTTATTACGCGTCGAGCGGGTTCTGGAAAGCTGGGAGATCGAGCGGTTGGAGGAAACCGGCGCGGAGTAAAGCGGAGAAGAGTGTAGGCGCGTGGAGCGGAGTGAAGCAGCCTGGAGCAACGCGGAGCAGCGTGAAGCGGAGTAAAGAAGCGTGGAGCAGAGCAACGCGGAGCAGAGCAAAGCTTCCCGAAACAACGCGGAGCGGAGCAAAGTATCCTCTAGCAGCGCGAAGCAAAACAGAGCAGCGCGGAGCAGAGGAAAGCGGAGTAAAATAGCCTGAAGCGAAACAAAGCGAAGTAAAGCAGCGCAGAGCAGAGAGCAAAGCGGAATAAAAGAGCCTAGAGCGAAAAGCAAAGCGGAGTAAAACAGCCCGAAGCGAATGAAAGCGAAGCAAAGCAACGCGGATCAGCAGAGATCAGTGCGGATCAGCGCAGAGGAGCGCGAAACGTAGCGGAGCAGCGATTGCAAGTCACGAGCAAGTGTATACCGCTTTTACCTGTGCGCCACAGAATCCGCGGAATCGAACCTCGATTCGCTCGCTCCGAGCGGATCCGGCCACTTCCACGGTTAACACATTGCTATCATTTCACCGGCTCGGCTTTTTGTCAAACGCTTTCGCGGCAAGAAGTGGATGTACGACAGCCGTCATGCTTGTCCACCGATAGAATGCGATAAATATTCCCTCCTCGGTTTAGCGGGATTATGAAATATCGTATACGGTAATGGCAATGAAACGTAATCTTCGGTGCAACTTGGATTGGATTTTAGCAGTATTTTGTAGTATAGAAAATTCTGCTTTAGTAGAAATCAAGTTTTTTCTGCTTCAGTAAAATTATACTATCGTATAAAAAGGGCGTTGATACACGGTTCAAAATGAAGATTTACCCAATGCGGCATTGGGTCAGCTGGTGAGTCCCGCTGACAGATTGGTGGTATTGTATGATAATGAGGGTGGTCCGAGGCCTACCTTCAAATTGCTGAATTTCTCAAGTCACAGCTTAGATCTCATTCCAAACGTTTACTTTACACAGACAACACAGAGTACAATCATTGTTGTTTTAACAATCTCTAATTAATTACAAACCAGTCTGATAATGTTACAATTATTTTAAGAAATAATATAGCAATTTTTAGTGACGCCCCATTCGACTGCAAACGGTTAACGATGTTTGAAATTTAATTTTTCATAACATAAAAATTACCTCGAAACTCGAAGTCTCATAGTCTCACCACTCGAGTGCAAAGGGTTAAAACAGCCCATTTGAAAGCACAAAGGAAAAATCGCAGGGAATATCGACCGGTTCGAAAGCCAGAAGAAAAGCTGCTCGCCGTAGCTCTCGCAAAGATAATATATATAAAACAGCTGTTTTTAGCGCGGCGTAAAGCCGGTGTTAAATAACCCCTTGAAAAGGACGCTACTGAAATTACCGGTCCAAGCGGATCGTTAACGGTCGCCTGGCAAGACGATCCCCGCCGGCCTAAACGGTTTCCTGAAAATTACAAAAAAGTGCAGAAGGTCTCTCTCTCTCCCTCTCCCTCTCTCCCTCTCTCTCTCCCTCTCTCTCTCTCTCTCGATCGATCGATCGAAGGGGGTATCGGTCCTCGGATCAATCTCCGGGCGTATCAGCGAGTCAGAGAGTGGCATCGCCGATCGGAATGCGATCCTCAGAAAACAGAGGTGGCCGGCGAACGCGCAAGCGGCACCGGATCAGCCCGTAGCCCCCTTTAGCGCGCGTGTCGCAAAGAATGGCGTTCCTAGACTAAAAACGGAACAGCGGCAAGGAATGTAACGTTGCAGCACACTTTGCTCGGGGCCTCCCTCTCTCTCTCTCTCTCTGTTTCTCTGCGTGACACGAGTTCACACGGGGACACGTATAGAAACGTGGTGTGCACCGTGCGCGGCCCGCCTCGGTCCGACGTAATCTGGCCTGGCATGCGTGAGATATGGCAATGCCGTACCGATAATTGTCGCACATCCCAGCAATTCCGCGACCATCTGATCTGACGCAGCGCTATATAGCGAACGCGTGACGTGTTACTCTTCCTAGAGGGACGCGGCTTCTTATGGCGCAAACCCTTTGCACGAAGGCGCTTTGACACCTACCCTATCGGACTAACAAGATGCTGCCGATATTTCTTTCGTACCGAATTTAACAAGCACACCGGGTATATGAGTTTTGGGTTAGAAACGTTGCACGAGTCGCGAGGCTTATTTTTATAATTAATTCATTCATTTTATGTGAAAATTAAGACTAAGATTAAAATCCAGTAGAAATATTAATCTAGCAAAATTAAACCAGAAGATTTATTAACTCCGTAAAAATAATCGAGAAAAATTATTAATCCAGTAAAATGATCAATCTAACAAATGAAGAAATAAACAAACGAATCAAGAAATCTCTTTAATTATTTAAGGGATGCCAGTTGCGCAAACATCGTCCTTTACACAGTTCCAATCTTAACAGAATCCACTAAATTAACGTTGCAATTGGTTTAATCGTGTTAACAACAGAAGTGGCCAGCAACGTAAAGTTATATACACGGACAGAGTTAAATACAATTGGCTCTCGGTAGTTCTCGGTGGAAGCTGCTCGCTGATATTAGTAGCAGAAATTTGACGTCGTAAATCTAGCTCAAAGCCTGGATAGTTGAATGAAAAGGACAGCTGCTCGCTGGTACGATTCCGGTGCAGTTCGCTGTAATCCAACGGGTCATCCAACGTGATGAATTACCATCGAGGAATAGCGCTTGTTTCTATGGCCCCTTCCTCGTATTTGATGTTAAACTTGATTAAACTGTTCTTCTGATTTCAACCCAACGTTTGATCTTGACACGCAAATCTTTGCTGTGTCTTCGTCGCCGTGCGAGATCTGTTATTATACTTCGAGGAACTCCGATTGCATTTTATCGCTGTCTAGAGTTTCTGTCTTATTATTTAAGAACGGTGACAAGTGGAGCGTTATAGTTATATAATGTTTGTCGAATTATTAAAGCGAAAGATTGCTTTTAATTATTTGACGGTGAAGAAGCAAGGTTTTTAAATTTACTAAAAAATGGCTACTTGTTGATTTGTTATAAAAATAATATACCCAGTTTCGACAGGATTCGATCAACCCGTATGAACGTCTCAAGACATCGTCCGCGAAAAGTGAAAGGATAGAACCGCAGCGTCCGGCCATTTCTTTTTTGTTCGCCTTCCGTTAACGACTAAATCAGCGACGAAATTGGAACAACGTATCGAGAAGCGTTTAAATCTCGTTCGCCCATTGAGCCGGCCAGGAGACGGAAACAATAGCGGCCTCCGGCCGGAGGCTTTAACTAGGCGATCACAATGAACGCATAAATTCTGGTTAACAAATTCGCCCCGGAAAATGGTTGATTTGCCTCGCCTCTCCGCAGGTTGCCCCGTCTCTTTCCCGTGCACGGGCCGCACGGTGGAACGGGACGAAGGCAGCTGCTACAATAGTCGCCCGCGGCGATTAATGGCGTCCGGTCGGTGATCGTAAATAACAATAAACCAGTTTACTCGAGGTACCGTCGGTCGCGTGGCTTCCGCGGTTCTGGGAAACCGTTCGTGCCGCTTTTGCGCCACGTCAATAAGGCCTCCACCGACGAGAGGGCAATTAATTATTCCCCCGGACATGAATCGCGATTCCGTTCGCTGAAAGATTTTCCAACCGTTCGCCGAGATAACAGGCGAGGAAGAGGGAGGACACCGCGACATCTCCGGGAAGAAAAGGTCCTCGCGACAAATGAGTCCCCGCGGAACTTTATGCGTTCACGGCGCTCGAAAAAGCTATAGGGTAGAACGTTTGATACGCGGTTTTATGCTTTCTTAGCGATTTGTTCCTTTGTTATTGGGGTGCTTGCAATTTTTTTAACTCCACAGCTTTCTTTTAACAAACACTGCATGATAAATAATTTACAATATCAATTAGAAAATATTAAATAGCTATTATAATTATATATACGGTCCATCCCCCTGATTCATCCCCTAACTCAGAGTTCACCCATCAACGACACCTAATCACCGCGATAACGCAAGATTACTCCACAAAATCACCGACTCTTCACAATCGTGCTCTCTTCTGCTCTCTCCGCTTCCTCGAACCAGCGCGAGCCGTATCCGCGCCGATTGCAGCATCCCTTCGGCAGCCATTGGCTCCGTTCACGAGATCACCGTCCGATTTCCACATCCCCGGGAGAGAGATTCGATGCAGGTAGTTCGCAATCGCGCTGGAAACTCTCGGTAACCGAGGATCTCGAAAATCCGCCGGTTTGACGGACGGCGTTGCAGGCCGGTTTAACACAGTCTGGTAACCCGTGCTCTGTAAAAAGGCGAAGTGAGAGGCGCGGAGCGCGCGTTCTGGAAACTGGCCCCGGGAGAGGAAAAGCTTATTCAATTCAATTCTAATGGCATCGAGTGAATAGTTGCATTCGCGATATCGTGTCGCGACGGCCGATCCGCTTCGCGAGCGGACTCCTTTCGAACGACGAGAGTATTCTCGCCACGTTTTCCGCGCGACACCGTGAACATCGCGCGGCTCTTCAAAGAGCGGGGCCGCCGCCGCCGCCACCGCCGTCGTCGTCGGGCCTGACGTATCGTTAATATAAATTACACCCACACGCGGGTGCCGCGTCACCCGAGGACGAGGGAACAGCATTGAAAAGCCGCGTCGACGTATTACCAGATTCTTAGGAATGCTTATAATTTTACGAGCCTCCTTAATATGCGCTTAGCTTCTGCCGCGGTAGCTGCGGTCCTCTCTCCACCTCCTTCCTTCTTTCTCTCTCTTTATCTCTATCTCTCCTTCTCTCTCTCTCTCTCTCTCTCTCTATCTCTTCCTCTCTCATTCCTTCTTTCTCCCCGTTCCGCACCGTTCCGCCAACCCCAACCGACCCACCCCTCCGCATGCCTACGTACGACATTTTCTACTTAACCTTTGAACCAAGATCGTTCGCGCGTAGCAGGTGCATTCCACCTTGCGGCGCGACGATCACTCGAAAATCCGCTCCGCGGAGGCGCGGTCGCTCGGTCTCCTCTTTGCGAGCCGCGCCTGCACACCGCCGTAGAACGTCTCTATATTGGACACGGCTCAGCGAAGAGGGATTCCGTCGAGATTGCAGTTTCCTCCTATTTCGCCGGCTCACCTTTTTCCGCGTTTCTTCTTCCTCGTTTCTACGACGAGCTGCGAGTTTTCTCTTCGCTCTTGGCTTCCGTTGCTTTCCATGTTTTGCTGGTTATTTGCAAAATTTGTCCGTCGTTCTTCCTCTTTCTTTCTCCGTCTTTATTTTTATGTCGTTTTTTCTCTGTCTTTCTTTATCTTTTGTTCTCCCTCTTTCTTTCTCTGTCTTTCTTTGCATATCTTTCTTTCTATGTCTCCCTTTCTTCTCGATCTTTGCTCTTATTTTTTCCTCTTATTTTTCCTCTCGTTCTCTCCTCTTGTTCCAACCTCTCTTTCTCTCCTTTCTTTCTCTCCTCTTGTTCTAACCTTCCTTTTCTCCTCCTTTTCTCTCCTTTTTATTTTTCTCTCTACCATCTCCTTCTTTCTCCTAATTTTTGCACAACAGTTTTCTCCTATTATTTGCTCTTTGTTCGCTCTTTACTTGCTCTTTATTCTCCGTCTTTTATTAATGTTAAATGCCGCAAAGGCCGCGGAAACGCGGAAACTTCGCGAGGAATGCTCGGCTACACCACTCGCTGCAGAATTATTGAGATTGAAGTTTCTGCATCTTCCCCGCGAGAACGATGCAGTCGGAGAGTGGCTGTTTATTCGAAGATATTCGAAGTCTCGGGCTGTCTTCGCTGCGAATGTATTTCGCTCGCGAGAATCTTCATTTGATTTCGGAGAAAAGTTGTCCGTTCTCGCGTCCGAAGATTTACGTGCCCAGCACGGTTTCGCGGAGATGAAGAGATCAATTTTAGCGCGGTTCCAGTAACAATTAAAGTATTATTAGACTTTGTTAATTGATACATCCTCTTGCTATTAAACCAATTTATTATTTATTTTACAATATATTTAAATATTGTGGAACATAGGAAGATGGAATTACCTGGAAAATGACGGAAATTTATTCGAAAATTTGTAGAGAAAATTCCAATGACTCAAGAAGAGAAATAATATTTAATGAATATCGACAGCTATTACGAATTGCGAGAACGTGGAAAATCGTCATCGAATGATCCTCGTTATCGCCTATTACCCAGCTCCGATTCAAGGAGTCACAAAATCAGAGCGGCGCCGCGACGTGTTAATTAAGCATCGGTTAATAGAGTCCAACAAGTTTCTTTCACTATGGCGCCACACTACTTGGCTAAGAATTTCAATTAGCCGTGGAAACGATCGAACTAAGACAATTACAAGGGAACGGGGGGGAGGGGGAGAGGGAGAGGGGGTCGCATTTCCGGGTTTTAACGAATGAACTGCAGATTAATTAAGCCCGCTCCTCTCTCCTTCTTTTCGCCGGCGCGATCGAGGCGCAGACGGTGCGGTGCGCACGGCGAGCACCATTAACGATAATTGAGCTATCTCCTCGTTATTTAATAACGATCTTTCATCGAGCCGATGATTAGTATAATGCACATAGGATTTTGCAAGATCATCGCTAAAAATAAAATACTCTCAATATTATCGATCGTATGACTGCAGAGCCTTATAATTATTCCTCTCCTTTTAAAAACTTTAAAAAATAATAAAAGAACGTTTATGCAACTAGATCAATTTCCAGACATTACCTTAAACTATTGACATTATAATAATAAAATTTATTTATAACAATTCTATAAAAATTCTAGATAATGCGATGCGATTCTTCTTGGACTCGAATCGTCCTATTGTTACGGGACTAGTAGGTGTAGAATACTTTAAGAGATTTTTCCACGTGACATTTCCGTGCATTAATTCTGCGGTTCGCAGATCGAAAGGTGAAAGATAGAGAGAGAGAGAGATATACCGATCCTTTATCTCGCAAAGGAGTAATGGGGAAACTCGTTTTGTTTCTCGCGGCGTCCAGGAACCCGACGCGCCGCGGCCGTTTCGTTTATATTCCACCGGGAATATAAGCGGACGAAATATCAAAGGTTTTCGCGGATCATTTTTCATTCCCATAATCGGTCGTCTCATCTCGAGCAGCTCGTGACACTGCACAAGCTGACAGTGACGAATCGACAGTTGGCTGAAGTCAACCCTTGAGACACACTGGCCGCTGACCGGCGTGTTGTCTCTCTGTCCCACGCGTTTCGTGACTAATGAAAACGTAGCGTCCTTTCGAATCCGACGAGTCGTATGTTCCCGGCGAACTTTGTACAGTGTGAGAATTCATCGATATTTCTCGCAATTTGCGAGGAAAATGAAAATAAGAGGCTTCGAATATAGAGTTAGGTTTCTTCGATTTAATATAGAGTCTTAAACGTTATTATGGCAAGGCTGGATTCACTGAAATTTTGTATTATTTCGATTGCAATGTGAGCTCCAATAAAATTGTTTGTTAAAAGAGAAAATATTTTTATAATATCTGAAATTGTAAAAGGAAGTTCAGAGATCATTTTGCCTATTTTGCTGTTACTATAAAAAAATTATTGCACGATAATTATAATTTTTATTCCTACATATTTAAATACAAAAAATGAAACTAGCTGTATGAATATCGACTTATTAAAATGATTTAAGAATCAGTGAAACGTGAATCAGTGATTGGAACCAGATCGTCATATCGGCCACACTAGCTTCCACGTCCGTGGAATAACAATTTCGTTGCAAAACATCCCGCGCGGTTTCTTCGTGATTTTGCATTATGCAGTAGACGTTTCGACGCGGACAGATTTTAATTCCGAGTCCCCGAGGTGGCAACTTTCTTCGCGCGGATTCCATACCGCCTTGCTGTTGATGGCCGCGGACCGCCGCGTCTGGGCAACGCTCGTAATTATGGGAGGAAATTAATGTAATTACAACTGGTCGCGTTCATACATTGACGATTACGCGCGCGCTTAAATGGCGACTCGGGAAGTTCTCGTTCGTTCGCAAAAGAAGAAAAAAGAAGAAGAAAGAAAGAGAGACAGAGAACCGAGCGCGATGGGGCCCTTCTCCCGGTCTCTCATAAACGAGCCGAGGTGACTTTCGCGTGCCATACTGGTTTTCCGCGGCTTCGCTATTGAAAAATGCAACCGGGAAATCGGGGTGGAAAAACTCGGAATAATAAATTCTCCCCGAAAGTATTTCGCGCTCATGCGGTTCGCATAGTTCGCGCTTCCGCGACGGGAGAGCCCTCGGACAATTTGGCTTGGCCGTCTACTGTTTCGAAGTAGTTTCACTGTTGTTCGATCGAAACCAGAAAGAAATATTGTAAATAGTTTAGCCGGCTTTCGTCGCGTAGTTTAA
>NC_135782.1:2739429-2802003 GCF_028453695.1 Augochlora pura | reverse complement strand
CGCCCCGGACTATAATACCTAAACTATAACCAGCTCCCGTCCGTCCTTCTAGCAGCAGGTCTCAAACGAACCGCGCCTTTACCTGACCAAGTTTTACGATCGTCGCGCCGAGGTGGCGATGTGTCCTCCCGTTATCGTCCGGGCGGGATCTGGCCGGGCCTAAAGCAGCCTCTTGCCATAGTGTGTAGGCCTCCTCTCTCTCTCTCTCTCTCTCTTCGTTCCTTTTTCCTTCCGCCACGGTCTTGTTGCTCCCGTTGTCTTCTGCGTTTCTTCCTCTCGGTGGAATAGAGTCCGCCTCGGCTCCGTCCAGGCTGTGTGGGAAACCGGCGAGTCGCTGAAGGACCCAGCACCGCTCGTAGACGACCGACGACCGACGACGACCTCGTTCGCCAATTCGACGGATCGATCTTTCGGACCGGAACAACGCCGGGCTCTCCCTTTTGCGCCGGTGTTCCCGCGGACCGATTCGCTGATTCATCGATCTTACGGGTCGCCCTGATCCCGACGGAATGCGACGGCCCTGAGAGGCTCCGATCGTGATGGATTCGATGGGATCCACGAGAGTCGACGCGCGAGTCCGCCGATCTATACGAGCGCTGAATACTGGGGCAAGGACGGCGCGAGAGCACCGTCTATCTCGACGAGCTTGCCACTCTAAGTTCATCCTTTCGTGGATCGTGCCTAGAACGCGTGGTCTCGAGGAGGAAGCACCGGGGACTGTGAACTTTAATTTGAGGCTAGGCTCGGGCACGTGATTCGAACGAAAGGCGTGAGGGGCGTGTATGGCGATTCGACGCTGATGCAATAATCACAAATTAATTAAATTAACATAAAAATGTACAGGATCCAAATAACTCGCGCAGCTCAACAATTATTCCGTTTATTATTTCCTCTAATTTCGTCGTAATTCCCCTTCGCTTTACCCCATTAAAAAACAAAGTATACCATACATAGTTATAAACCGCATATATACACGGTTATAAACCGCATACATGCTCCGCACTAGGAAATAATAATTGCAGTAAGGGTACAGTAATTATTTCCTAGACCATAATTATACACCGTCTCGAAAGACCAATAAAACACCTTCATAAAATTTGATTCGATTCGACCCGTCGATGCGAATTAATTTCGCGAGCGAGCGCGAAATTAATGCCATAAAATTCACGGAACAATAAATCACGTCCCAGTTAAAAAAAATTTGATCGAAAACTAAAGAATCGCGATAAACGATAAACCAGGATAAACGTTCTCTCTAGTAATGTTGTTCCTCTAAATTTCCACTTCCTTTTCACGTTTTTATAACAAAGTTGCTCGACTAAGAGTTGCCCCTCTTTATCTCTCGTATCATCTATTACAGAACTCTCGTGAAATAAAAGGGGTAAGAGCCTTTAAGGGAGCGGCGTCGGCGCGTTTCGAATGTCCAAATCTAGTTTACAATGATAATTAATTATTTAAATAAGCGCGCGCGCGCGTCTGTGAACGGTGTTGCCGACTATGTATACCGACGGCTCGTTATCTCGTCGGAGATGGACAAAGGCTAGGAAGGAACCATTTCCCTATGGAAATCACGAAAACGCGCCGCGAACTTCCTCGCGCGCGTTGCGCCCTTTTTGCGACCGCGGGGACGACCCTATTTTCCTCTCGATCGTCGGGGGATCAGGCCACGGTGGAAAATCACGGTGGAAAACCACGGTGGAAAACCGTGTACCTCGCCGCACAATCGGCTTTTTATTTCCATCGTATCGCGACTTCCACGCTGCTCTCTCCCTCTTTCTCTCTCTCTCTCGCTCTCGCTCTCGCATGGTTTCTTTATTCCGCCTTCTGCCTTCTTGATTGCCGGATAAATCGCTGCGCCGAACGGCTGGATACGCCGCCGCAGAAAACACGTATACTTTAATGTACCGCTGAGTTTCAGTTTTATTTATAACACCGTTTCTTTTCCCATTTCTCGTGTCCCGCCGCTCCTCCGTTCCCTCTCTCTCTCTCTCTCTCTTTCCTCCCCGCCGTTTTTTGTTCGCCAAAACGGAGAACAAAAAGTCGGAGGAGACCAGATCACGTGGCGCGGCCGAGGTTTCTACGAGAATCTTTGTCAACTGCGCGAGATCTTCGTTTGTTTCTTTCGACTGGCAGATTGTCATTTTTATCATACCAAGCAGTTAAAATTTGTGGATGGAATTTCAATTGTTTTATCTAATAAAAATCTTAGAGAATTTTTAATTCTGTGACTAAATCTCAGATTTGATTTATTTCTAAGGAAAATGCATCAGTTGAATGGGAAACTTGAGAGCCTCTAGGATAGAGGAAAAACATGTCTCGCTATTATCTTAAACAATATTTATCTTGCATAAATCGTCGCGTCTATCGACAACAGCATTAGCATATAACATAGAAAACTGAAGAAAGCGAAAATTATTGCTTGCACAATAAACACATGAGCATAAATCTCCGGAAATTCTACGCTCGATTAGGTTGTATTTTATAAATGTTTATGAATATGTTTTAAAAATAAAATAAAAATTTTACAACAACGCAATACCATCGCCATCCTGTTAAACAACTATAGAACCGTGTAACTTTCAGGTCACGTGCTAATAAATCAACTATAAAACTATAAACTATAATAAAATACAATATATGGCTATACCAAAAATATATATAAATTCAGAAAAATTTTCATTTGCTCAAAAATCCATCCTAAGATGTTCAAAGAAAAAGGGTTAACGCAATAAACAATTCATCCCCATCTCATTACCATCTGTCCCTCCCAATCGTCTCTAAAAAGCCATCTCTCATCGTCCAACGATTTAGCAACAAGATTCAGCAACACCGAACAGATAAAACCGTGAAGAATCGTACGATCGATTCTCGATCGTCGTACGATCGAGGATTCGCGTCGCGTCCACGGACACGGATCTCCCAACCGTCCTCGCCAGCTTTCTCCCATTCAGCGGCCTGCTGCCGAGCGGCTAGTTTTCAATTTCAGCCTCTCTCTTCATTCAGAGGCCGTTCATTGCATCGTTAAGTAACACGTATCGGACAACTTTTACCGTTTGCCCCTGTGTTGCATTCCTCTTGTTTCTCGCTGTCTGTCGCGCGCGCGAGCGCTCGCGGTTCGCTGCCGGTCAAAAACAGAAGCAGCAAACGGCGGCAATAAGGGTAGCGGAAAAAAAAGAGAAAAATTCATCGATGTTCGGAGGCGGAAAGGAACGGCTCGGGTTACCACGTGGCGGCCCGTA
Organism: Augochlora pura; assembly: GCF_028453695.1. NCBI lineage: Eukaryota > Metazoa > Arthropoda > Insecta > Hymenoptera > Halictidae > Augochlora > Augochlora pura. The sequence continues at coordinate 2,798,764 of NC_135782.1, read as the reverse complement.
GGGCTGTAACTTACGAAACGGGCCCGAAAACCGTGGCCGGGGACACCGGCGTCTCGGACTTCGCTCGCTTATTCGCTTACTCGCTCGTTTATTCGCTCGCTTATTCGCTTACTCGTTTACTCGCCTGCTCGCTTGCTCGCTCGTTTACTCGCTTGCCCGCGCGAGCAGTCCGCTCTCCGCCGCTCTTCTACACGCGGCGTTTCAGCGTATAAATTATAACGGCCGCCGATGTTTTTGCGGCGTCACATGTTCCGTCTTTTCTCCGACGGCTTTCCTAGCTTCCTACATAAATTAGACGCGCGGAGCGTTTCCCCGCGCCGCTTTAAAAGCCGCCTAGTTCCCTCTGACCCCCCAACCCCGCCCCTCTCTACCACTATCTCTTCTTCACTTTGTATTTCTCCCGCTTTTTTATTTCGTATTTCTCTCTCTATTTTATTCCGTATTTCTTTTTCTCACTGTGTCTTCTCTTTCTTTCTTTTTCTGCTTTTCGACCTATTTCTCTCTCTCTCTCTCTCTCTCTCTCTCTTTATATCTCTCTCTTTCTGCCTCTGTCTCTCTGTCTCTCCAGAGAACACCATAGGAGCAAGAGGATTGCCCGTAAAAATATCCATACACATGTATACATATAGCGCGCATGCGTTTAAGTGCTCGTCGATATTACGGCCGGTCCGCGCGGCGCGCGTGTGTGTGCGCGCGCGGCTGTGGCACAAAGCAGCGGACAGAGAGAGAGAGAGAGAGAGCGTAATTACGCTTAATATGCAGGTATTGCCCCGGCAAGCGAGAGGAGTAGAAAAGAGTTTCCTTAATGAATTCACGGTAACGGCCCCGTTGAAATTTCATAGTTGCCGCCGTCGTCGCCGCCGCTGTGTTTTCTTTAACCCGTGAAACCCGCGCGCGCGCGCGGATCGCGGGCGCGCACACAGGTGAACCCCCGAGGCGCGCACGAGGGGTATGGATAAACTCGACGTCGTAGAGAACGACGATTATCGCGCCAATAAGAGAATGTAACCCCGGCGTGTCCCGGAGAGATGCCTATGATCTTACGCGCTTCCATCGCAGCTGCCGGCGAAACATTGTCCAGGTGTTTTACGGGAATTACCTGTTACTCGTTGCCTATGGTGGTCGAGGTGGATCGACGCAGATTTTCTAAACGATGTTCAGTGTTTCGTGGTCCGAGTAAAAGGAATCGAGACTTTTACCGTATCGTTTCCAAAATGGCAGGATTAAAGCACGATTTTTATGTTACATGAGAGATGCAAGAAATGAATAGAGAAATAATTGAAAAATGGAAAAAGCAAAAATATATGGGACTTCCTGAGATATGGAAGAATAATTAGAAATAATATAATATAATTAGAATAATAGAGAAACGATTGAGAAAAGCAAAATTAATGCTTTTTCGCACACGTTTCGTCCCGAGCCTGCCAAGTATAAATCGGACTCGTCAGTAGGGCTGAAATTGTTCACCTGGCAGGCCCTTTGCCTTATACGTGTGGTCTCCGAACGGCGGCTGTGCAACGCCTATCGTGGCGGTGGGGCGAGGCCGACACGAAACTCTCTCCTCGGAGAAAGAAAGCAACAGCATCACGTTAAATTGAGAGGATGACACGCAGATGAGCACAGAAGGGGAGATATCGGCGGATGGGTCAGGTCACGCGTTTCGTCCCGGGTACTTGCCAGTGGGGACTCGTCAGTAAGGCACCGGCAGACCCTGCCCTAGACGCCGCGACGGAGAGACCGCTATCCGAGCGGTATATATACAAACCGGAACTCCTTCGAGTAGCAGCGAGAAAACGAGGTATCGACTGTGGACCTCTAGCGGCGGCGGCGAAAGTTTCGTTGCGAGATCGATGTTGCGCGTTTTCGAACGCGGCGCCATGGCTCCAGTTCTTTCGGGTATCGCGACGAATCAACCCCTTTGCGGTCGAATGGCGACTCTCGAGCGCCTTCGAAAAATTATCATGCCACGTTTTAAAATAATCAAATTTATTAATATTTAAAAAATTCTTAAGAGCTATTGCATGTTACATAAAACATAAAATTCAATTTTATAATGTACAGAATGTTTTAGGTTATATATAAAATGGAAACACTGTAAGTCTGAAGACTGACAGGGATATCCATGAGCAATAAAATACCCGATTTCATCGACGATTAGTCAGTCAGTCGATTATCGATATCTCTCGCGGGCGCGCGCGCGCGGCTCGTACGTCAATTACCATGTGACGCGGGTCCGGCTGAAGTAAAAAGCGAAATTATACACAGAGAGGTGGGTGAGGGAGAAGAGGGCGGGGAAAAAAAACGTCGGTTTTGTAACCGAGGAGGTTTTTCCGTCGCTGGAAGCGGGACGACACACGGCGCGGAACGAAATGATATATTTTCCAGTAAATCAACGCCGGCGTCGATCCGCCCGACGACGTCCGTCCGTCGTCGTTCGGTCTCCCGATCGCAGCACCGCGACGCATTCCGGACGCGTCGCATTAGCAAAGATCGATTACGGGCCTGTAATTTGTTGTTCTCGCTTCGCCGGAATAAATTTCTACGGACTAGTTTGTCGGTGGGTGCACCCGGCTGTGCACCTATAAGGCGCACACCGCCGGCGAAACTCGGTTGCGCAACCCCGGCCGGCGGGAACGCGATGGAAAACCGTGATCGAATCCGCGAACAGGTTTGCCTCCTTTTTTTTTTCCCCATTAGCGTCCCACTCTCCGCGGCCGCGGGATTCGTCGGCGGCCTGCGGCCGACTAATGAAAAGCGGCTTTTCTCGGATGCGCGCCGCTGACAAATCCCGCGATGCCGAGAGCCCCGAGCCGTGCCGTGAAACTTGCGAGAGCTAGTGGAACGCTCCTTTGGACCACCTATCGCGATGCAACCGCTCGACCGTCGATTACAATTTTCGAGCGAACAGTTCAAATAATTTAATTAATTAATTAAAGCGAAACTGGAAACGGTGGTATTTATTTTAAGGAGTGGCACGTTCCTACTATATCGTAATTAAGACGATATTGCGATCCAAAAATCGAACTAAATATCAAAAATAAAATCGTTCGTTACAGAAAAGAAAACCCACTTTTTTATTGCAATATTTAACAATATTCAACTCAGTTGACTCGGCTGACTCGTCATACTCAGCTGACTTTATCCCAACAAAATTGATGCAACTTAAACCGACCATAATCGCGTGGTCAAAGCGAAACAACGACCGATTACAATCGCGTCTCGTGCACCTCTGTCCAACACGGTGCAGCGCTGGGAGCCTGGATTACGATTTCGACTTTGTCGAACAGGTCGTCGCCGCTGTTGGTAACGGGTCCGGGGGGCTGTGCTTCGCGCGCACTGGTTTAATCGCGATTTAACAAGAGCACCGTTTCTGCGATTCCTGTAATTTCCCGCGTGGAATTCGTTCTCCGGTGGAAAAGCTCGTCAGCCGCGTAGCCGGCAGCAGAGGAGAGGAATAGGTCGGCCTACGCGGAATCGTGGCCGCGTTAATTATGGGTGTATTAAAATTGTTTACTCCTCCCCACTCCACCCCCCTCCCCTCTGCGGCCGTATAATTGACTCATTAATAGATGGAGGGTAATTGAAATGGGACGTGTGCAACCGCGGAACGGAAATAGAAATACAATGGGAAAAGAGGTTGGCGCGTATGTCTGACGGATTCGCCCTGCATTATGTGCGTGCCGGTGAAGAAAACCATTGCCGGCAGCAGGCTAATAAGCTCGGCCGCGATCATTTTAATAAGGAGGATCGGCGCAAAAAAGTTTCTCCCTTCGTCAAACTAATTCAATTTCAAACAGTGAAATCTCTCGTTCTCGGTCAACCAGCGCGTACAAATCTACAATTAAAAATTATGAACAATTAGAAGAATCTAAAAATTCATAACTATGAAATTGACAAGTCTCTCTCGTTAAATATAACCTATACGCGAAGTCTATCTCCGATTTTTCCAGCTAATCTTAGGGGGTTGAAACAGCGAAGCATTGCCTCTCGACGCGAAACATCGATTTCCCATTTTTTCGCGACGGAATTGGCAGTCTCCCGGCAGACGATATCCACTAGATAACTTTCGAAACAGTTACGCGTACAGCGCGGAAGGGTTAAGGAGCGTATACCACAGCGCTGCGTCACCGGGAGTAGCCCGTAATAAAATGCGGCGTTGCGATTCCATGGCAAAAGAAGCGGCGCGCGTAACCGAGCGGTGGTTCCCATAGGCATGCGGCTGGGCCTATGTCTTTACTTAACCCTTTGACCAGGCGATCAACAGGACTTTTCCGAGTCAACGATGCATAGGAAGAGAGAGAGACAGAGTCGGTGTTGCTCTTTGCCGGGGCGGCCTCTGAGAGCCAGAGCCGCGAGGTTCCCCGGCATTTTCATGCCGGCGCGGCGCGGATTCACGTGCTCCGCACGCCGGAAAAACAAATTAATTGCCGATGGATAGCCGCGCGAGGCCAACCACCGTGGACCGTCTCGCGAGACTGAGCCGGTGAAACCCCGTGAAGCCGGCGTCCACTATTTTTCTACTTAATTTATCGGTGACGCGGAAAAATCAAGATATCCGACGCGTTCGCCGCCAAAGCTGAAACTCTTCTGCAAAATTAAAAAAAAATCCAATTTGTTAATTAACATTAGGTTTGCAGAGATTTTCTATATATCTATCTCTACGCGTCAATTTGACTAAAATTAACATTTTGTAGAATAATTTATTCATAAAGGAATATTATCGTACAGGTGATATAAAAATATCTGTATCGAAATGATACAGAATTTTATAATTAATTATATATGTCCTTTGGTGAAGAGTAAAATATTATCTGTACGATATAGAATGATATAGTAGCGTTATTAGCAAAATTAGAATAATATAATTTATGGTCGACTTCCTTGCTTTTGATATTTATCTCGATGATCAGCGTGCCTAAGCATCGGAACGGAGCGTTTTGCAAGAGGGCATTCAGTGTCAGCGACCATGAGACAACATAATCGGTTTAAATGCACGTATAATACCGCGATTATGCAATCATTTTAGATTAAGCATTGACGATAAAGGTTAGAGCTTTCTTTTTTTAATTTTTATCATAGCGTGATGGCAATATTTTTCATACTAGTTTGGAAATTATTTGGAACAGCGTGAACGTATTATTTACCCAATGGACATATTATTATAATATTTATATTTATTCTATTTATTATCCTATTTATTCTGACGGTCAAGAATAATTTTCCCTATTTATTTCAACATTTAAACATCATCCCATACAACTATAAATTCAACATAAACAATCCGTTTCCTCCGTTTCGTTTTGCAAACGTTTAATGGAGGGGATTTTTCAATTTCGAATAATCTCACAAGTTCCTGGTTCGGAAACCGATCGGCACTCTTGCGCCGCTATATCGAAAACGTCTCTCAGGGGCGTGTCGGCGTAATCGTCGGCATCCGCGCACCCCCTCCGAACAGTTTCAATTATTTTTTATCTGCCGCGGGAGCAAAGGCAACGGCATTAAACGCTGGAGGCCGGCACGATCGAGCCGCATCGGCCGCGCCGCGTGTTTCAGCGTTTAATGCGGTTCGATGGAAAGTAACTGTAATTGGAAAGAGTTTTCGCTGAATTTAAGGGTTCCTAAACGAAAACCACGAAACGGTCGCGCATTGAAAACCCGGCTTCTTGTTCGCCGATATTTCTTTCGATGTAGACCACTTTGCCTGGGATAATGAGACAAAGAGAGAAAGAGAGAGAGAGAGAGATGAAATTGAAAAGCGAAAAGAAACCTGCTATGGATCTCTGTCCAATAATACAAATACTGTGCATTCGATTAGGACGGCTGTTAGGCCATCGAAATATAGTTGCATTGGGCGTTTCTTCTTCTTCTTCTGAATAATGTTCCTAGTTAGCATAACGACACCGGAACCCACAAATATTCCGTAGTAATACTTATTATTACAAGTATAATATATATACATTATAATAGGAATTATTTTATTTTATCAAATCATCTTTCCCCAGACTCGCAATTCCCCTAATCGTCGCAAGCCTTTGCTGTTTTTTAGAAAAAGAATTCTTTTTCTTTATCGACGATTTTATTCGCGACGAAGAATTTCAGAGCCGTTTATTTTATCTCGTATTACTTTCAATGTTATTAATCATTTCTCTTTGGATGTAGTTGTTCAGACATAATACTGTCTCATCATTTCCACCATTTTGCAAGTTTTTAAAACAAGAAAACCTTTCCGTCTAACCAATATTTCAATTAACATTTACGTGACAGTCTCTCGTTAACTTAAGACGTCATTTCACGGCGACGATGATCACTCGTCGAAAGTTAGGGAACCGGTTACAATATTTTCCCCGTAAAGCCTGCCGATCGCCGCGAAGAACAGCTCTTCGAAACGATCGGTGAACATTGTCTGAAACAAGACGATAAAATGGCCGAGCGGTTCCCGATTTCTGATCGATGGATATTCCAGGCCTCGCGTCGCTTGTATTCGAACCGTAATCGCGGTTGTATTCGAGCGCATCGTTTCGCGGCCGATTTCGTTCCTGACACTATCGGGCCTGTCGTCCGATCGTCCGGGATCGTGTCGAGCCGTTCTCGAAATGATCGTCTTCTCCCCGGGGTCCTTTGGGGAATCAGATCAGGTTTTACTTCAGTCGTCCGATCGGTTTTTACAACGATCAAGCGAACGGATTGTCTCCGCTCCGGTGTGTGTGTGTGTGTATGCGTGCGTGTGCGTGCGTGCGCGTCTCTTTGGCCTGGCACCGAAGGAGCACGGGGACCCGATGCCACTTTATGCTCGCCACACAAACCGTTGATCACGGCCGGGTCACGTATGGATTTTTTCGTGGGAACCGGTAAGGCGGGTTCACCTCGATTTCGCGGACGTTTCGGTGAAAGTCTCGTTGCTCGCTTTTTCACGGACGTCGTGGCCGGTCGTTAACAAGACGACACCGGGATTCCTTTGATTTCGGTCGCTGATCATCCTCGTCGTCGTCGTTGTCGTCGTCGTCGTCCGGCTGGCCCACGGTGTTAGGGTTGAAGGATCGCATTAAGCCGCGGGGACCAGGATCATCGGACCGCGCCGCGTATTTACACGCGTGGAACCGTGAAAGTTATTCGAAAACGAAAGTTTTGGGACGCGGGACGATTCTGGATCATTCGGCGATTGTTCGCGCCGCGGTCGGGAGTGAAGGACTGTTAAAGAAAAATTCTACAATTATAGTTCGATGCGAATTAAATTAAATTTCGATGAGTTACGTTACAATGCATTTATACGTGTTTCTTAGAGAGATTGGTTTAATGGTGAATTTGTGAGAATTGTGGTGAAGTGTGGTGAATTGTTGCAGATATCTAGGGGGTGAGATTGGTAAGACTAGCAAGAGAAATTATTTATTTTCTAGTGAAAAATAAAAATATAATAAGCAGGCTGAGAATTTTATATAATTAAATATATGTATTTAATGATGCATTGAAAATTGGTAAAATCCTATTTGAAATAGTAAAAAAGTGAAAAAAGTTTTCTTACAATAATCCAATCATTGTCCATTCAGAATGGAATATAATCGTCAACTCAATGCAGTAGCGTTATTGAATAATCGAATAATAATCGCGCAGCCAATGAATAATGGAAAACTCGTTTGCCCAAATTCTGATAAACGATCCTAAAGTCCGTAATCGTCCGATCGTTTCTTCATTGTTGCATTGGAAAAAGGGCGTGCGCGCATTACGTCAATTCTTGCACATTTTAACTAGGCAAAAATTCAGTTAATTAATTGCGCTATCCCTGTCGCAATATCCGTCTGCTGCTGCCGCCGGTTCGATCACCTGTTCCTTTTTCTGAACTCGCCCCGCCGATCATCGTGGATATGTATCTCTCATTAAACGACTTTAATTAAGTGGAAAGTGTTTTTAACTTTGGCAGCTTCGAAAGTATTCCCGTCGAAGGCCACCGGCAACGGAAAACAAACATCTCGCGGAGTTTCCGTTTTCTTCGATTGTCGATTGCATAGTTTAGCGGACCGTGCCGCGAAATTCATGGAAAATCTGTTCGTATGAACAGTCGTCAATATAACCTCAAGCTTAATTGTCAATGCAATCCCAAGCTTAATTATTAATTAATATAAATCCCAAGTCTCCTGCATCTGTCTACGAAATATTTCGGAATAAAAGCGTCCAATAAATAATACCACATACTCATATTAATAATAATAATAATATTAAATATTATATAGCCAATATTATACTCATTTTATAAGAAACCAATCGAGAATCGATTTCTGGGAAATTCTCTGATGCAATTGCAATCGTTCGCTGCATAGAACGAGGTCAGCAACAGCGAACGCGCGTCGAATGCAGATTCGTGGCAATTTATTTGTCTTCTTGCTAGGATTCCGGATCGGCGAACAGATCATCGATATACCCTCGGTTACTTACCGAGACTTACTATTTACAAGAATCTAGTAAATCCGAGAGAGGCGTAGCGCGATATAGCGGTATCCTTGCTCGGATCGCATGCCGCCATCGTTTCCGAGTACTCGCCGGCCGTAAATTTTCCTCGATAGAAGCCCGCGATTTCGGTGAATAGAGGAGACGGCCACGCGGCACGTAATTGTGTTTAAATATATCGCACGCGGGCGCGCGCGCGCGCCCGGAATAAGGAAGAATTCAAATCCGAGCGAAAACGAGCTAAGCCTAATTGTGATTTGTGGCTTTGGATTGTTGCAAACCGACGCGCCGACAGTTTCTTGGATATCGTCGGACGTATAAAGATGTCTCCCGCGAAGCGGTTGCGCACGGCACGCCGCGAAAATTAGCCGGTATTCGGCGATTGTGTGTTTAGAGCGTTCGGTCGATCGATTTGTTCGATCGTTCGGTGATCGAGGATGTTGTAAATCGTGCGGATCTTTGTTGGAGAATTTGGGTAAAAAATTTCGAAGGTGGGGAAAACAGGCAGAGCAACTGATGCGATTTTATTTGATTTTACTCGATTTTAGTCAAAGGGAGACAGATGTAAAGAGAGAAAAAGAGAAAGAAAGACAGGAAGAGAAGGAGAGGACACAGCGACGTCGATTGTCGTACACGACACTAAGTATTCAATCGGCGCGACAAATGGCCGCGGTACCGTATGAAATTACCTGTCCGTTCGCCGCGCGGGAAGAGTTCTCTCTCAGCGCTTACAGAGCCATCAACGGTAGAGGAGGCGTCGGAAAGGGGCCTCCGCGCGTAAATCGAATCGAAACGTAACGGAGACGCGACCACGGACGTCGTCGTCGTCGTCGTCGTCGTCGGATCCGAAACGGAAGTCTCCGGGGATCTGTCGACGATATATATAAACGATCGCAAGATTTCCAGGGTCCCGGACAGTTTTTGCGCCCGGGGGCCGTAAGTGCTGCAAGTTTGTCGACGGACGTGTCCATCTGTCCATACGAATCTACAATTCAATGACTTGCGCCGGTCGAGAAAAGAGGAACGCGCGCGCGCGTCCATGGTTTGTCACGAGTCGACGAGAAGGACAGTTCTAACAGCGCGTGTACGAAGAGTCCGCAGCCGCCGCGCCGCCCGCCACTTCCTCCACTTCTTCTTATTCTTATTCTTATTCTTTCTCTTCCTCTTCCTTTCCGCTTCACCCCCTTCCCACTTTCCTTCCTTACTTCCTTGCTTCCTTGCTTCCTTTGGCGTCGTCTCATCCACGCTTCGCTTGCGTAACCCAAATATTATTCCATCGGTCCGAACTGGATGGCTCTCGCCCCGTGGAATTTCACCCTTCGACAAACGCTCGTCCATCTGGTCGGCCGATTTGCAATTCCGAGCGAGCCCCATTCTGTCTCTCTCCTACCTCCCCTTCTCTCTCTCTCTCTCTCCCTTCCAATACGATATCGCGGAATTTTTTTTCTTCGCCCACCTTCCGCTTTTTCTCGGCGATCATTCGGTCGCCCGTGCCCCGCCGGCCAACAGCGATCTTGTCAGTTTATTAACCGATCTTTTACCGATGAGAAATTACCGTCGATTGCGTATCGGCAGCGGCACGACATCCAGTATAATACCGGTGCTTTTTTCCTGCGGTCATTATGCCACGAAGTAATGTACTTCAGGTACTGTCTTTAGGGGTGCGTTAATTTAATTTAATTTCATGTAGTTTTATATATCATTTTATCTCATTTTATCTAATCTTATTTAATTCCATTCAATCTTATTCGATTTTATTCAATGTAATTCAATTTTGTCCAATGTCATTCAATTTAATCCGATTTATCTTAATTTACTTCAACGCAAGATACAAACATTAACACATCCATGATTTTACTCGCGCACGATCTTCCAACTAAATTCTCGAAATCAAATTTTATTCGAACAACACAGTCGCTGAAGTACACGTATAAAACAATTATTTGGATCTCGGCCACGATTTCAGTAAAATCCACCATCGTGCTCCTTCGCGTCCCGTCGCGAGGTAGCCGAACAATGCGAATTGCCGCACGCGATCTCTCCTCTCCTCTCCTCTTTAAGGGGGAAGCGAAGGCTCCCGGAAGTGTCGCGAGAAGATCGAATCGATAGCAAATAACCTGTTGCAAAGGCGGGGAGGACAAAGGGGGAGGACACAAAGGCGAATCGACAACGGAGAAGAAAAAAAGTGGATCGAACGGGTTTCAGGAAGCTGAGGAAACAACCTTCGCCCGGCCCGCAGAACATGATCTAGGACGATCGCGCGTTCTATTCGCTCGATCGACGGCGGCGGCGGCGACGGCGACGGCGGCGGTGGGAGACCATGCGATCGCCGAATATGGGCAATCCCATGGCGTCGGCCTCGAATAAATAACAGTATATCTATAATCGCGGAATCGTGCTTATTCGTCGCGGTCGATACTTCATAGAATTATACTTCGATCCCGTTTATGGTTACGATACCGCGATCGCGCGATCGTTCGAAGGCCGCGTAGTTGGAAATCGATTTATTTCAGATCGGATCGCTGATCGACTAAGTGAGAAAGAGTGAAGGAAACCTCGTTAAATTTTCCTGGCTGTTTAATTATTTTCTGTAATTATTAATTAATAATCGATCGGAAAAGTAGAAGTAGTTTGGTGAAATAATGTTTTTCGTGCCACGGATATTCGAGCCGAGAAATTAACAGCTCCGCGCATGTAATTCCGAACGTGGCTCGTTAATGCGAGCTGCTTTTAATTACTGTAGCCAATGATATCTATATTTGCGGCGGTTAGGCTAGTTTTCTAACTATACCGGGTGTCCTGTTCGAAGTAACGCAATTAGTTGTATATTTAAGTTCGCTTGAATCAGTTCTGAAATAAATTGTAGTTTAGGGGATGATTGAATTAATTGATTCAAAAGGGACACGCTGTGTATTAATATCTTGAACCAAGAGATTGTGTAAAATAATCGAAAACTTAAAAAATAAATTAATTAACTTAAATGATGAAGAACTGAAAATATAAAAGGAGGAATGTATGATTTGAGAAATTTAAAATTCAAATATCATAAACCAAATAAACTATAAAAATTTCTAGTCAAAATGGCGCCGACTGTATAGAGTCCAGAATTAGCCTAATAGCCTTCACAATTTTCCTTTCCATCACGAACGCGCAAAACCCATAGAAACCTCGCCGCGTTACTAAAACGCTCGCTAAACGCCGCGCGTCAGAATTCCGGATAAAATCTGTCGTAATTTTCGTATCGAGCCGCGAGAGAGACAGAGAGAGAGGAAGAGAGACAGAGAGACAAAGCCGCGGCCGAGCCAAATCGCTGACAATTCGCGATTAATTTTGCGAAACCGGCGGAACGACAAATTTTTGGCTGAGCTCGGTTGATTCGCCGGCACGCCAAATTCTTCTCGTGTTTCCGCCTCGCCTGTCGCACGCTCGAGAAATTTAGTGACGACGCGACACCGGCTAACCGCGGGGTTACTCTACCCGTCGGCAAAATAATGACGATTGTGCTGTCAACGATCCTGTCTATGAACAATGTCGGTTATGCCGCCACGCGCGGTCCGCGAAACTTCCTATGGTTCGCGTGAACGATCGTCCGGTGATCTCTTCGATGCTCGGAGGCGTTCGCGACGAGATCGACAACCGCTGCGAACAATTGGTGAGTTCAATCGCAAGATTTCAATTTTCATTCGTTTTCCTAAACTCAAACAAAAATATTCCGTCGTGCGCTGATTGTATAATCCTAGTCAGTAAAATATAGTAATATAGTAATAATGCAGAATTAGTACATTATTATTTATATACTATTATTACTACTACTATTATTATCATATTATTATTACTATTATTATTATCACGTTATATTAACCATAACATATAAAATGAACAGTGACGCGAAGACGATAGAAAGAAATCGGCGGACAAATTACGCGAGGCAGCCGCGGCCGTCCGCGTCGCGTTCTTGACGCATCGCAATTAATTAGAAATTGTTTCGAAGATATCTGATATCTGATCTGGATGTAAGGAGCGACCGAGACGCTGCCCGGTCGGGATCTCTTTGATACGTAAGCTTGTGTCGGGCCGCAGGACCTGTTCTGCCGGACAAGTCGTTCGCCACCGGTCCAAATATTCTTTCTGGCGTAGCGCGTGTCATTGCGTCGTACCTGGTAGATCGTTAGAAAATTAACAAACCTCAAGTCGCCGCCGCGATCTCTCTCTCCCTCTCTCTCTCTCTCTCTCTCTTCGTTCCGAAACCGAAACCAGTTTTTAATTATATCTTTATTCAAACTTTGTCCCGCGGTACGCAATAAACTTCGCTAAAGACACAGCTTGTTGAATAATTCCTCTAAATGGAAACCGAGCCTGTCTATCTCTTGCAACGATGGATTTAGATAATTATTAAAAACGAACGGTAGAAGTTGAAATAAAAAGTAGAAAATAAAATTTAAAAGAAGCCCAAATAAAGATAAAAAAATAATAGGGAAAATAAAGTTAAAAGAAAAGATAAAATTAGCAGAAAATGACACACAGTATAGGGACATTACAAAACACAGAAAAGTGGATAATCGTGTTCCATGGCTAACGTAACCGACTCCGTAGATTTCGTTAGCTTCCCGATGTTTTCGATTTAGCGTAAACGATCGCCGCTACGGTCGCAAATAATGTTAACCAGTCCTCGGATCGCATACATTAGATGTATACTATCGCGAGCCAGCTTATCTCGCGAATATCCATTCCAGGTTGGAATTAGTGGAACGAGAAGCCGGCTCTCGGCGCGTTGAGTCATCAAAGGTATCATTAAATGTTACAACATATTGTATATATATATGTATATGTATACATATGATCGGTTGCCTAATACCGGTTACAAGAAACGACACTATCAATTTTCACTTGATTAAATGCATCCAATGAGAACGATATCTTTTCGCCTGCGGTATTTAACCTGATTCCGTGCCGACCGAATTCGAATCTTGTTAATCGTGCGCGAGCTGCATGGATAACGCGATCGCCGCGGTTTATTGTACGTTCTATTTTCATACTATTTACATTCGAAAAGAATTATTTAGCAAAATAATTTGCGCCCAATTGAAAACTTGTACCTCCAACAATTTATCCGTGCAACCGCCGGTAGTTAATTCTCGTTCGAATGGGTCTCTTTAACGGTGTCTCCGTCCCCGGCTCAATTATCCCGGCGATCTCTCGCCCTCTTGCCGACTCCGTCGGGGCTTCTTCCATCAGCTCGACATCTCCAATTCTCGCAAACTGCCGCTCGCGAACGGGTCCCAACGAGCAAAAACGGTTTTCGAGAATCCGAGCGGCGATCATATACATCGGCCCGCATAGAGGCCCGCTTCTAATTTCCAGCGCGAGGCTGCGCCCCGGGGAAAAAAGCTTATAACGAGGCCGTCGAGCGACGACGATCTTCCCCGCAAAACCGAGGTAACGAGATCAATACGACGGATAAGAATAGAGAATAATAGAGATTAATACAATGGATGAGAGGGTAATACAGTCAATAAGAGAATAATGCAATGGATAAGAAAGTAATCAAATTAATAAAAAAAAAATAGTCCACTAAGAAAAAAAATAATATGACGAATAAATAAATGATGAAATAAAGGAGAAATAAAATAGTTATGATCAGTAATTAACTAATTATTAACTGTTTTATTATCCGAACACATGTTCCTTTAATAGAGAGACAGTAGCCCGACATTTTCCAACCCCCTATTGCAAGGCGTACTTCAAAACGCTGTAACTTTGCGAAAAAAAATCGCAGCCAAGTTTTTTTTACCACAAATTAAAGAGAAAGAATCGAACTTTATTCTACATATCGCGATATCCCCAAGAAAAATTTGGCAAGGTCCAGGAATTTCGTCAAACTTTCATCCCTTAAGTCATGGTAATTCTCGATACGGCAGACATTGCTTATTTAAATGATTAAAATAATAAGAGTGCGTCAACCATGAAATAAAAGGATACTGTCACAAAGTAGAGACTCCAAGCTTCAATTTAAAGGAAACCTCATCGGCGTGGAATAATTTTTCGCGCAGCTATCGTCGATTGTTTCTGCGGGATAATTTTTCGTCGGTCGGCGTAAATCCGGCTTAGGTTTAAATTGCGGCCGTGAATCCTCGCGGCTCCCGTTAATTTACGAGCGACTCCGGCTCGCCGGTTCCGCGAGAGCCCGGCACGATTAAACGCGCCCAATTCCTCATCGATATCGAAAGAACGGCGCGACTCGGGGTATGCGCGCGGTAAGTGGCGAATTAATAAACGCCGCGAGGCTCTCGCAAAGGCAAGGCCTTCGAAACTCGGACTAGCACTCCGGACTTCTGCGGTAGCACACGATAAGGCCTCCATTACTGAAATACCGACTGTTTAACCCTGCGGAACCCGCGGGTCTCCCCGGCAATTCCTTCGCGCTCTCCCTCCCCCCCGCCTCCCAACGCCACGCCGTGAACACACGCGGGCGTCCTTCTTCGACGTCGCGAGAGTCGCCTCCTCTCCTCTCTGGCTCTCCTCGCTGCGCAACCACGATGCTTTATCTATTTCCACCGCGCGCGGAGACGCAGCCGCGTCTCTCTATCTCTCTCTCTCTCCGCGTGGTCGCTGCCAGCGTAAAACTACATGGCATCCGATTAATTAATGGCCCGCGGAAAAGTCGGGAAAGTTATTAACCCTTCGGTGGTGTACGCCGGCTACCAGATTGCGGCGCGGCGCGACCGCCGAGCCATGATTTCTTTCCGCTGCCTTTTCCGTGATTTATTCTCGCCCGGTTACTGGATATACACCGACGTTGCTGCTGCTGCTGTTGCTGCCGCCGCGCCACCACGGCCCAGGAACCCAGGAATTCGCTGCCGTTTTGGCGTAAAAATACGCGCCGCGAGCCGCCGAGCTTCTTGCAGCCGTAGGCTCGTTTCGGTAGGAGTTCTTCGCTGCTCGGAACCCTCGTTGCGTTCTTTTCTTGCGACGGTGGGAGAATCGGAGGGGATGGGTTTGTATTTCTCTGGAAATTTTTTGAAGTGTGGTAGGCGATTTCTTTTTGTTTTTTTAGTGTTGGTTTATTAGGGGTGGAAGTGTTCAGGGGGAGTTAAGGAGGTGGTGGGGTTCGCGTGATTTGGTTTGCGATCATTCGAGTTATTTAGTTATGTAGTTTATATATCAATTATACAGTTATATATTTAGTTAGATAGTTAGATAGTTATTTAGCTATACAGTGATATAGTTAGATCATTAGTTTAGAAAACTCAGCGTAATCCTAAAAACCATAAATTCCGTCGAGAACGCATCGACGAGTTTTAAATCAAACCGCGTCAACGCGACCGCGGCATAGCTAAGCAGATTTCATTAATACCAATGTCATGTTATTTCAATATCGACGATAACGAAACACGATACCCGAGCTATCGATACATATATAATCCGGTACTAATGAGCACGCGATTGAATTTGTCGTGCGGGGCAAAACTCTCTGCCGGCTGCGACTTGCGACTTGCGACGACGGCGGCGGCGACGGCGGCGGCTCTATCGATCCATTAAAGCGCGCGCGTAGATCGGCGCCCGATAAAAAGCGGGACGCGTATAAAATGCATATTATCGGTTTTTCGACGGGGTCGTCGTGTGTTCCGCGGGTCGCGGTCTCGCGCGCGCGCGCGCGAGAGAGTAGCCCGATAGAAATATTTTTGCCAGGGCTAAATGGGTTTCTTCGGAAAGTCTCGGAGGAGAACACGAGGGCAGCAGCTGGCCGGCGATGCGACAAATCATACCTGCCGGACAGCCTACAACGCTGCCGCGGCCAGACGCGTGTGTGCAACAGTGTGCGCATGCCGATGCGCTCGCACGGAGGGAGAGCCAATGGCGTAGCCAAGGGGCGGCTTGCCGATCGCCGGGGGTTAACCCTTTCCGCTGTAATAAGCAGGCGGGCACGCGATAAAGATTCCACGGATTATTTATTTACCTCTTTAAGAATACATTTGCAATGTGTTTAGCGTTACAAATCGAATTAAACTTTAAATGCGATTCGTTAAGAATTAATCAATACATTTTGGAGTGTTCGCTTATTTGGTAAAATAAATGATAATAATGTATGACAGAACTATAGAGATACAGAAAATATATTGTTAGTGAACAAGAAGAGAAACCAACGTCTAAATTTCTCTATTATTCAATAGCATGATTAAAAGAAATTTCTACGCCCAATACTATGCGCGTATTATTGCACAGATCGGTAAAGATGTAAATCTAGCACTCGAGCTTCCACTGAACTTCGTAGTTTACGGTTCGCTGTATCATAAATGTCAGGAGAAAATACAGAGCGATCTGGTAGCTCTCGCCGCGAGTCGGCTAAAACTATGTCTATGCATACATAACTCGACACGCCAATTAGCATTTACGGATCCATTAACAATCGGTCGAATTAGGCGAGAATTCTGATCGGCCGGCATCCGAATGCGTCTCACGGGTCGTTCCGCGGAACGGAGGTTCCCGCGAAACCACCGGGAATAACGTTCCCCGTAATCGCTCGGTCTGTCGATGCCCGTGAGATTGTTCCACCAGAGAGAGAGAGTGAGAGAGAGAGAGAGAGAGAGAGAGAGAGAGAGGAGGACAGAAAGGGAGGTAGAGAGAGAAAGATATAGTGAAAGAGAGAAAAATAGAGTGGAAGAGAGAAGGATAGAGTGAAAAAGAGGAAAAGGGTTAAAAAGAAAGACAGAGTCGAAGAGAAAAGGATAGAGTGAAAAGGAGACCGATAGATTGAAAAAGAGAACAATAGAATGAAAAAGAGAGAAATGGATAGAGAGAAAAATAGGAATAGAGGAAAAGGGAACGAGAGCTAGAGAGAGAGCTAGAGAGAGAATTCTGGACGAAAGAAAAATAGGGAAAGAGAGCTGAAGAGAGAAAGAGAGCCAGCGAGACCTGGACAAACAGCAAACCATAAAATGGAAAGAAAAGCGAGACAGAGCTCTATAGCGAAAGAGAGGAAAAGAGAGAGAGATCCGTCGTTTCGTCTCGCGGTGACAGCTCATCTCCCGAAAGTGATTTATGCCGACATGACTACTTACCGGTTAACTTATGGTGTTTACCAATTCAATTAGAGGTACAAGCCAGCGCTCTCTCTTAGGACGAGATACATTTGTTTCGACATTAATTTACCGAAACGCCCCGCTGTCATAACAAAACTATAATAAACCGTTGGCCGGTTGGCGCGCCGCCAGGGACCCGCCGCTTTTTGGGGATCGGGCCGAGGTTCATAAAGTCAGTTGAAACCGCTTCGGGCCGGGGGGCAGCCCCTCATTGTTTTCATTGGTTTCCGGGGGCCGCTCTCTCTTCTCCCCCGCCCCCTTCCTACCCCGTTCCCATAAATCTCCGCCGCCGCGATAATGCAGTTCGGCCTCTCGTTCATTTTCACGCGGATTCGAATCGGTTTCACGTTTCGCCACTTTTAATGGAGACGCTCGCGACATCCCTCTACCACCACCCCGCACGAAACTCTGACTACGATTCTTTTTTAATGGCTTAGTTACGCTATAAATAAAATTCGAAGCGATTCTTTAGATAATTTATATAGTCTCGTCCGATCTGTCGTTACTCAATTCGAACGGAACGAAATTAGCGCCGCGACGCGCGACGTCTCGTCAGATTTAGAGCGAAGCGCCGTCGTTATTTTTCCAGGGCGTCGTCGCAGCGTCGTGGCTTCGACGCCTCAACCCCCCCGTGCTTCGCGGCACTTTCCGTCCCCGGTGGATGGGGAATGCCGCGAAAAACGAACGAAACCGTTCGAAAAGCACGCGGCGATCGCGACGAGCTCGGCGCTTAAACCACACAATGCCTGCGAATTTCGCCGTGACGCGTCGCGACGCTTCTCTCTCTTTCTCTCTCTCTCACCGTATCTCTATATTTACGTGCGACGAGAGTGTCACTGGCCCGTTCGCTTCACTGATTCACCATTCAGTTAAATTCGATCTCGGTGTGCTCCATTGTCGCTAGTTAGGCTTAACACGGTTACAGAGATCAGAGTTCTGATGTTCCACCGGATATATTAACCCTTTACGCTTGAAACTATTTTTAATCAAAGCTCAACATTTTCTAACGCAAAGTGCCTTCTTTTCTGTTAATACATATGAATAGAAGTTGAATAAAAATTCACGGCGTTTCTCTCGGATCGGTCGCGTCGTCCTCCGAAGCGTCGCGCGATCCAGGAAAATCCGCTCCGCGGAAAAGGGTCGGAGAAAAACGGTCGGCTGGGAAACGGTCGGCAGGATTTCCGCGAAAGCACGCCGGCCACAGGGTGAAACTTTCTCCGTTTGTATAATATCGTCGCGTCCCGTGTGTATCTGGAAACCGATACACTTCTCTCTATTGGCGGGGAGAGGACGGGTTCTTGCCACTCATCGGCCGGCTTTCCACCGCTCCCGATCGGCAGACGTGACTTTCGGGTCGCGTGCACCGGGAAACCCGATAAAAACGAGCAACTCTATAAAAGCTAGTCTCATTATGAGCTTGCGTTGGCTGCGCGAGCGCGAGCGCGCGCTCGGGCGCGTTGACAGCCCAGCCGCGCGGCGTGGACCCCGGCTCCGAGGAACGGCAGAAAATACGGCACGGTATCGTAAAGCACTCGGGGCCGCCGCGGTTACAACCGCTTACAAATGATTCTCTTAATGTCCGCCGGCCGCTGTATATATTTTACAAGGGAGTTCACTCTCGCGTACGCGCCTATAACTTATACTTTCCGCGGCAGGCCGGCGAAGCACACGAGAGACACACACAGCGGCCGAGAAAAATAAGGACCGACGCCGGGGACTCTACGTTTTCCAACGTCGTCGCCGGCCTCTGTTCCGCGCGGCCCCGTTACGCGGCCGGCTTCCACCCGGTTTTCTTCGTAACGCGTTCGATCGGGGGAACGGTGCCGCGGGAAAGAAAAACGCGTCATTTTCCCGACGAGGGAAATGGTCGGCGCGCGTTGCGGGACCGTGCGTCGACTCGACGGACGACGAATGCTATCGGACCGAGTGAATTTAGCTGCGAATTCATTCTTTTGAAATTTGGCGGAATTTTGGACTTTACCGGATAGATCTTATGTGGATCTATAGGGAGGTGTAGGAATAGTGATGCGAGTTGTGATTTGAAAGAATTTTAATTTTAAAGAATATTAGTTTTAACAAATTTTAATAACAACAGTGTTTCACATTGTTCTTTATGGCAAATAATAGTAAAATTTAAAGAACTATATCTTAGAGAAAGAGAGCGAGAGAGAAAGAGATCGCGAACTGTCGCCTCTCCGTCATACATAATTCTTTTCTCTACACGACAGCCAGTAGTTCGGATACAAGTCATTAACTGCGTCCGCGCGGCGCGGGGCAATATGTTAATGTCACCGATGACAACTAGTCGTTTAATCACTTAACGCCTCTTTTGAATGCCAGGAATCGCGCGGTCTCTCTCTCTCTCTCTCTCTCTCTCTCTCTCTCCATCCCTCCCCGCCCGCCGAATCCTGCGCCCGTGATTCATCGGCTGCAACGGCATCTCTTCTAATCTCGAATCCCGAAATTCCTTATAAATCGTCGTCGTCGGGCCGTCGCGCGAGCGCGCGAGCGTTTCGCAATACGCTTTTGCATCGGTTAATGAGAAAGCACGCGACGCGTTGCGTTTGATTTGTTACGGTTTGCGTAACCGTTGACGGTGTCAACGTTCCGACGGCCGGAACATTTTTATTGGACACCGCCGTCCGCCGCTAATGATTTTCTTATTTGGCGCGCTCCCGAATCGGAAGCGGACTCGGAATCGGCGCCGACAGATTTTTAGGCTGCCGCGGAAATTCGACGATTCGGTAAAACGGTGAATTGCTAGTAAATTGTAGTTACTATTAGCCATTTTAATTTTTATTATTACTCATTTTAGTCTCCACTATTGCCCATTTAATTATTTATTATTACTCCTTTCACTTTTTACTATTACCCATTTTAATATTCATTATTCCTCATTTTACTCTCCATTCTCATCCCTTTCGTTATTAATTATTATTCATTTTACTCTTCACCGTCGCCCATCTCATTATTACCTGCACACCGTCGCCATATATTAACAAACAAAATTACACAATATGGAGAATGATCGTGAACGTCGATTTTTCTGAGATCTGAAGAAAAATAGAAGAGCGGTCGGAGGGGTCGAAAAATTAATCAAAGAAAGGTGGAGGTTAGGATGACAACGAGGCGGAATGAAAAAAGATGGAATAAAAAAGGGAGGGAGAAAGGTGACGGCCAGGTACAACGGAAGAGAGGAGGCTGCGCGCGAGGGAAGCCCGCCGCCGCGCGTATAAAGATCCCACCGGATAACAGGATATAAATGAGTCTTCGGAGAGGTCCGAGGGCAAATATAGACGAGCGGGTTAGCGAAAGGGGTATAGAGCCGGGGGCCTGAAATGGGACCGAATGGCACCGGTATGGAAATGCGATCGGCTTTTAAACGTCGAACCGCGCTCAGCTATGTTAATTCCGTACGTGTTACTCGAGGTGTAGCTTCTGTTTATCTTCGAATCTACCCAATGTTACCTTAACGAACGCGCGGGACCACCTACGTCCATGCCGGACACCTAGCTGTCGCTGTTTCATTGAAATTCTGTTGTTCCACCAACGGTGCTTGCAATCATTTTCACAGGTTATGAGGAATTAACCCTTTGCCACTCGTGAGTTATTTTTATTTCGTTGTTAAAAGTTTCATTATTAGCGAGTGGTGACTCTTTTATTTTTATTTCGTTATTAAGAGCTTTTTATTTCTATTTCATTATTAAGAGCTTGTTCATTTTTATTTCGTTGTTAAAAGTTTTTTTATTTTTATTTCTATTGAGTAAATAAAATTGCTATGCTACCCTTGCCACGAATGATTGTTTCGTTCAGCATCGTCCGCTGTATCCAACGCGAAGCTTGTTACATCTCTCGTCTATTTTTACAGTCCGCAGCGTAGCCGCCATCTTGACGAGTTTACATTACATAACCTAATTGCCCAATTCTTTTCGTAACTGTGATACAATTTTAACGCACTATCATTGCAACAGTCTTTCGAAGCTGTCTTAACATTATTACACAGATAGAAATAGAAAATTAAATTTGCTTCAAATTTTATTAAGAAAATTCAACCCTCTGCGTACTGTAATCGGGTCGTTTCGACCCGATCCATTAAAATCAATTAAATAAACAATCTCTGACAATTAAATGAAACAAATTACTGTGAAAACATCTTCAAACATTGCTAATTATATTACATATTTAAATTATAATAGTTCCCTTCTCCCATCGGCGCAATCAATAATAAAACAAATACCCTAACAGCCGATAATAAAACGCGATTGGCTCCGTCATCGTCTGCCGTCGCCCAGCCTTTTTCCAATTAAATAGCAACAAACATTACACATTTCCCTCGAAATTCTAGAAACGTGACGTATGCAAATTCTCCCTTGGCATATACCCATCGTCGCTTCGTTATGAATGTTTAATGCATTATTCCCGGTTGCTTGTTTCGCTTCCTGAAATTAGCGTTTCCCGCTGCTGCATCCACGGCGATAAAACGCGAGCGTATTAATGCCGAGCCGGACTTCTCTCTCTCTCTCTCTCTCTCTCCGCCATTTGAATTGCAAACAATTAAATTCTCGGCAGGAATATGAACGGCGAAATAAAAAAAAACGCACCCCCTGCCACCGGCAATTATATGTGTACGATCCGGGCTTAGAGCTCTGAGCAAAATGTTGGTCGCGTGACTGGTGACCGTACCGTGCGCCGCGAGCTGTTTTCGCGGAGGGAATACTCTACCCGTCGGCGGCCCGCAGAAATGACAGACGTGTGAACGTTCTCAGACTTCGGGAAACGTTGTCGCGCGCATCTTCGTGCTCGTTTTGTTGCTCGGCAGGCTCGACGAGTGCCTCGAATCGATGCAAAATATGTATTCCTCAATTGTAATTACAATTTTATGCTCAATTAAAATCACGATTTTATGAGGAATTCTTTGATCCTTTTCGATTAGGTTTTACGGTCATATATTGGCTCATTGGGGCAGAATAAACAATTTTAAAATGACTTGTTATTTAAACGCTAATAGAAGATAATTATTAAAAAATAGTTACTCAAAATCGTCTCATCTATTTTTAATTTCCCCGACACTACTAGCAATTCCTTTTTAATTTTCGAATTGCTGTTCGGCACCACGGGGCGCCGTAAAGCTCCGCGATTCCGAATCGAGCATCATCGGGTCGCGCGCGCGTGACGACGGTCAATTCCACGGCAAGATATCAATTAAATGGAAATGTTAGACACAGCCCACGGAATCGTCCGACCGTAGAGAGAGAGAGAAAGAGATGGCTATCCACGCCAGCGACATTCTACAATGCGGCGTGTAAACACGCGAACACACGTAATCTGAATCGCATTTTTCTTGGATCGTCGAGCCGACGAACGGAGAACTCCTCGCGGGGCGAAACCGTGGCCGATTACAGGATTCGTTGTGCGCTAATTAAATATGGCGCGTACCGCCGAGGGAGAAAACGGTTTCGCTACAAATTAATAATTGCTCCGGCCGGGGTTTACCGTGGACATTAAGATCGAGACGCCCGCGTTTCGGTCGCTGAAAAATTTATGAGGTGCCCTGAGATGCTTCGACGCCGATAAGTATAATAAAGAGATAATCTCGTCGTGTTCATCACTTGGGAAAAGTCGGCTGGAATTTAACCAGAAGTTACGTCTCAGTTTGTCTGAAAAATATCATGCGCGGCGCACGAGATCGCGTAGTTGAAATTGTTGCTAATTGCGTGAGCAAGGAGAATCAATTTTTATTGTAAAGGGGTGGAAACACAATTAATTATTGCCCCTAAACGTGGCTTTATTTTACAAATCTCTCCCATATTTATGCCTAAACAATTTAGAACTTTATCCCTAAAATAAGAAAACTTTAACAAACTCTAATTTATTACTATAATTCTAACATCGATACAAAGTCTCCCCCACTGCTCTAAGCACAGGTGTGCATACTTGCCCAAGATACATGCACTGATTTCGAATAGGTACTCGCGAAGCGCATCGAGGTGTATTAAAAGGTGCGTGTGATACACCGCGTTGATTAAACGGCGCCGAGCCAGATGAGCCGATCGATCGAAGGGGGGCGAACTTCGCGCCTCAGCTAAGATTCTAAACAGGTCGGGTTGCACGCGGAAGGCGGTAGAGAACCCCGTATGAACTTAATTTGATAGAAGCCGCGGCTGGCGCGTCTGCATAAAACGAGCTAATATAGAGCGCTTCCCTTGAGCCCAGATATTTTGCACGGCGCTCTCTCTCTCTCTCTCTCTCTCTAGTCTTCCCGGAGTTAATAGAGACACCTCCGGTGCGTGCCGCGGCGGAAAGCACACGCGTGCCCCCGGGAGTCACCTGCGCGTTCCGAGATCACAATTAAGGGATCGCGCGCTAGCGAGCGAGCGAGCGAGCGATCGTCGCGTCAATTCAGTGAGATCCTCCTCGCCTGTCAAGTGGCTGCCTTCAATTCCATCCGTGTGTGTCGCGTTGAGAAACTATTGCGTCTTTTGAACCAGTAAATTAATTGCTTAACCAATTTATTTATTTTTTTATTACCGTTAAACTTGTTTTATAATTTTATTGACTAAACCAGACATGTGACTCTTTCTTTTAATTAAATTATTAACAATAAATAACACCCACATATAACATTGCCACGACCATAAAGACCTCGAGGATAATATAGTTTCCCGAATTTCATAGCAATCGCTCGGAACAAACACAAATTGCCCTAGAACGCGACCAACGCTCCGGAGACGATTCTCGGTCGCGTTAGCCAGCCCGCTTGAAATAACCGAGAATTATCGCCGTCGTCACCATTCGACGGCATCCCCGACGGAATCAAAGCGGGAATGAGATCGCGGAGAGGGTCGCGCACGTGTCCGGCATCAAAGGCGTGGCGCGAAAAAGCCATGATTTCCGTGGCGGCGACGGGCGTCGGCTACCCGCCATCTGTTTTTCATTCGGCGGTCCCCTCCCGGGCGGGATCGAGCGTTGTATCCACGGATTCTTCGCGTTTTCGGCTTTCATTCGGCGGATCCCGGCGAACGAAGCGATCTCGCCCGGCTCGACGGGAATGTCCTCTCATTAATAAGAGCGCGAAACGCGACGCGTCGCTTCGCGCGTCGTGTTATCGGCCGAACAGATGCGCTCGACTGTGGAGATGCGGCGGTAGAGAGCCCCGGCTGCCAAAACTGGTCAGAAACTCGAAGCTCCCGCGGAATGCGCGGACCCGGCATACTTTCATCAATTTCGCGCGTCTCGCGTAGCCGCGCGCGTTTCATTCCCTTATTTTTGATTCTCCCTCCGATCTTCCGATTATCGATCGATCGTGTCGCGATCTTTCGGCGAAGTAAAAAGTTGTCCTCGTTGATTTTAAAGGATTAAAATCTTGTAAGAATTTTTAAAAGATATATAGTATGAGATAATAATAATAATATAATATGCTATGGTATACGTTGAATAATTATAATAGTATAATTGTGTACAGTTAGCTGTCTATAGTATAGCCTACACTCAACTGTCTACTAAAAATTAATATTTATTAATATTAATATTTGTTAATCGTAAAAAACATACTTCAAAAAATATAGTACAATGCACGTGATTCTGTTAAATACTCCACGGCGCCTAATTAACAATTTCGACGGAGCATTGTACGACGAAGGAAAGCGTAACGGAGGCGAATGATGGACCCCCCCGAGGGTTAAAGTTCATGATAAGGGGTGAGTCGTTGAACGTGCGGCCGGCTAATTTTTAAACAAAGCCTTAATTTCGCAACTTCATAATATCGCAGCGTGTACCGTCTATTACACGGCCGGATAATAAATGATTATTACGTTGGCGAAATAAAGGGGGGGGAGGCGGGGGAGATCGTAGCAGCCGAAACAGGGTCGAGGAAGAGGATCCTTTGATGTTCACTTCTCGCTCGACCTGCTTCAAGCGGAGCGACAAATTCTTCGATATTCAAGCGATGAAAAGCTTCCTCTTCTTCTTCTTCTTCTCCTTGGGGGGTGCCCTAACCTTCCTGCGAACTTAAAGATTGCGGTGAAAACGATTACGCTTTTGAAACCCGTGCCGTCGGAGCGCCGCGTCGTCGCGGGGATCCTCTCCTTTCCTTACCCTAACCTTTCCGTGAAAACTTTCTTGCGAGCCGAGCGCGCACGGTTCAGCGCAACTTTTTATTCGGCTCCTAACAGCGCACCGATGGGAACTAATTAACATTCTGACTCCGTGTACGCGCGATGCTTCCATTATTCGATTAGCGAGATTATAATTATTTCAGCGGTTCACCTATCCTTATTCGATAATAGCTGTAGTTGTTGTAAATAAATTAAAAATAGTTTCATTAATAAGTTTTCGTTTATTCCATATTTATTATACATTTTAGATATCTCATTGTGGAAATTGAAATGATTTTGCTATTTGCGTTGAAAATTGGTGCTTGAATAGTTTTTAGTTTCTTTTATATCTAATTTATTTCAACCATTTTATAAAATCGCAATAAAAAATACAGTCTTATAATTTCTATACAGTGTCTCTGTGCGCGTATCAAGCGATAAACAAATTGACAATTAGTTCCCCGACCAACGAAACTATCAAAGCGATCATCGTGTCGAAATAATATCCGCGCACACAGAGCCGTATAGCATGACAATTATATTTAACACTGATAAGGGGTTTACACGTGGCGAAGCAGGGCTTGGAGCGTGTAGCACGCACAGTATCTGCATGCTTCATTCCGCGCACAGGTCAGACTGATAAGAATTCTTTATCAATGTTAAATACCGTGTAAGCAGTAGCATTACGTAATTATGGCATTCCGGGAGATAACTGTGGCAGAAAGGAAAATAGGTTAGAGGCAGCGCCGGTGGCCGTACCTTAGAATCACGCGAGAGCATTTTCTTGCAAAATTATTATGCTAATAAAGTCTTTGTAGCAAGTAGAATTCATAATAATGAATCGTTCGCGCTAAGTCAAACTCAAAAAAGGTGTTCGCGCATCGCAGATACTTATAGAGCTTTAAATGAAACATTCTGCCAGCGAAACCCTCTTCGGAGTTCCGATCTGCCGGCGGACGCGCGAAAGAGGGGCTGCTCTCTCTCCTCTCTCTCTCTCTCCTCTTCGTGGCCAGGCCGTTCACGGAACGGTGTCGGGAAAGAAACGAAAGAAGACGTCACCAACGGCCTGGCGAACGAAAGAACGAGGGAGATCGAATCGAAGGGGATCGGAGAGATAATTCCATTTCAGTACATCACCGCGGGGCCGAACGGCGAAACGGCGGAACGGCGGAACGGCGGAACGGTGAATCGGAAACGGAGAGAGAATACGGCATCGGCGATCGCGATTGTCGGGCGCGTCTGCTTGCACCGGTCACCGCTTACTTATTTCTTCGGAAATATTTGCCGGGAAGCGTTCTCCTCTTCCCCGGCTTGATGAGTGCGCAAAGAGGATAACGAAGGTCGTAAACCTCTCCCAGCGCGGCTCCGCATGCGATTTCCGATGCGCTTCCACGATCGACTAAACGACGCGGCGACGTCTTATTTGCGCTTTCGCGTTTCTCCGCCTCGGCTTCGGCCTCTCTCTCTCTCTCTCTCCTTATCTTCCTTCCTGTCTCTCTCTCTCTTTATTTCTCTTTGTTTCTTCCTCTGTTCTTTGAATATCTCTTTTCTTTGGCTTTTTCTCTTTTTCTCTCTTCTTTGCCTCTCTTTCTTTATTTTTATTTTTCACTTGGCTCTCTCTCTCTCTTTCTCTCTTTCTCTCCTTCTCTCTTCTTCTTCTCTTCTCCCATCGCCTCTTCTATCTCCGTCGCGTCTTCCTCGCAGCAAGCAGCGTCGTTTTTTCCCTCGCCGGCGGCTCTCGTACCGACACGGGACATTTGTCCCCGGTCGCACAATGGCTCGCCGTGATTTCCGCGATAGCCGACAGCTTTACTTTACGGTCATCCCGCAACGGAGAAAACGTATGCTAATACGTAACGTCGGCGGGTTTGATTTCTCTCTCTCTCTCTCTCTCTCTCTCTTGAGCGCGCGCGTATCCCGCGGACTGCTGAGAAAATGGGGAGCAAGAGAGCCGACGCCGCCGCCTCGTTATGGGTGCGCGAGCACAAGCATTTTTATGGCACTGCGAGCCGCGAACCTGTACGAACTTTACTTTTGTGGCGACCGGTCGAATAACTTTTATCGTGGAATGGTCGATAACAAAGGTATTAGCTACTACGCGAAAAGAAAAAATACCTTTTTTGGCAATTTTATATTCTGTGTAATTATTTATTATATCGTATGCATTTAACTGTAACGGTATTGTATCTTAAATGTATTTGTAATTGTGTCTATTTATAATTTTGGTTATTTACAGTTATGTTGATTTACAATTATGTTCATTTATAATTATATTCAGGTGTGATCAGGTTTCTTTAGAGCTATGTTCATTTATCATTATTTTGTACAATTACGTTCGATTATAATTCCATTTTTATCAATAATTGTATTTATTTGTAATCATATTCGGTAAGCGAAATATGAAACAGCGAGCTGTTAGACCATAATTCGCGCGTAACCGGTAACACAATCGCGCGAAGAGTTTTATGATTATCACTAAAATTATGACTCGAACATTTTAGAAAAATTCCCGATGCTTTTACTACAAAGTGGTATATTATCTGTTGCCTAACGAGTCCTCCTTATTTCCTCCCATTATCATGTTTTTGCAACAGGTTTCACCGCGAGTGCCCGACACGACGAAGCTTTAATTATTTACTCGCATAATTGTCAGCGATTTGTCTCTCTCTCTCTCTCTCTCTCCCTCCCTCCGGTTTCTTTTTTCCGATTGCGTCAAGGCGGTCAGCAATCTTGTGCAACGTTTGCGAAATCGCCGTCGGACGGTGATTCTCTGATCGATGACCGTCATTTGCTATTTACGACCTACGACGAAGCTCCTGGTAAAACAATTCACCGACATCAATATTTGAAATGTACGATAGCGGCGAATATTTAGGATCGTTTAAACAAACATTCTTTAATCATTCAAGAACGTATTTTTTCACCGCATACATTAATTGCATTGACAATATAAAAATTAAAAATAAAAATTCGCGTACCATCACTAATTATTAAAGAAAATGTTTCTCATGGACTTTCACGTCTTTGCTACGAAATAATTAAATAACAACAGTAATAATAACTATTGTTATTATAAATGATTGATGACTGAAAGGCAAAGGTTTATATAAATTTATGTGTTTGCAAGAGAGCGTCTGGCCGCGCGGCAGACCACCGTAGAAAATAGCTCAATCCCACCCCCGCGCCGGATGATTTTTATTCGCGACGCGGAGCACGCTTCCGGTCTGGCACGAATACGCGCGGTTTTACGAGCGCGTAGGAAATAATTTCATCAAAATGTTGCGTCGAGCGTGGAAGAAAGCGCCGCGACGCCATGGTACCGGCGGCGAGCGCAGGCGCGGCCATGGCCCCGGCCGCGTAATTGCCCGGCATAATTGCAGTCCCCTTTTGTTTCTTCAATTACTGTGGGCTTAGGCGGGCGCGAGGCAGCGAAACACGAGAGAGGGGCGACCAGAGAGAAAAGAATGGTGGCCGAGGAATTTTTATGAAATGGCTTCTGTCTACGGCCGCCCGTCGTCGTCGCCGCCGCCGCGTTCGTCTACCCCTCGATGTGTCAAAGGTTTCTAATGTTGCCGGGAGTCTCTGACCCCCATGGCTTCTCCCTCTCTCTCTTTGTCCATCGTTACCTTGCCGCTCTCTGTTTGACACGCGGGAAACTCGTCTTCATTGTACGGTAGACGAGGGACGGAATAGTTCGTCAACCGTTCTCGTCGCGAATATTCTCCCGGAATAAGGGCGGTTCGCCTAAATGTTCCTAATCGCGACGATTCCCGGCGCATTTTCTCTGCCAATTTTGTCTCACCAAAATTAATACTGTAACTATCATATAATAATTATTGTAATAAAATCAACTGCTATGCGATGCGACGAAAATTATCAACCATGTAATAACCATCATGCAATAAAAATTATATAAATATATTAAACATAACAGAAGCGATCTAAATATCCGCAAAAGAACGACTAATCCAATAATAAATTAAAAAATATTATTTTCGCTGTCGAAAAAATAATAATTCCAGTTAGTAAAATAACCTACCGAAAGCAGAACTATAGTACATTTCCTTCTTAAATCTTTTTAATAAAGACAAAGACGGCAAAATAGCCGGCAAATAATTTTGTTGGTCCTCTGAACATTGTTAGCGAACGCCCTGTCAAATGCAACGTCGCGCAATAGAACGATATGACGGTTTTCGTTTAGAAATATCGTATCTTACGCGATGCATCAACGTCAGGCGCGGGATTTATCGAGTCCCTGCGTAACCCCCCCTTGCAAAATTATTATCACCTTCGTAAAATCTCCGTTGAATGGAACACTTATTGCGTAGGTGCGATGACGAATTACAACTTCCTAATCGCTGTTCAAATCTGCATATTTCATACTTACGGCGCGAACGAATATCCGCGGCGCGCTCGTGTGCCGCCGGTACGTTTACACGATTCTTATTTAACTTATTGTTGTACTACAATAACCATTGGTGAAAGAGAAACGGTATTAAAAATATAGAAATTTGTTGATTCGATTCTGTATAAGCGTTTTGTCAAAATGTCAAAAATTGCCACGTGAAAATTTCATTTGTAAGCGGTCTCGCAGAGGTGGCGGTGGAAAAACATGTTTTTTAATGTTAATTGCGATTGTGAAAAATTGTAAAACGAGTGGAAGTTGTTTAGTAAGGTGTGCGGAGGGATTTGGTGAAGAAATTTTGAAAAAAAAATCAATTCGCTGCGGACAGGATTCGAACCTGTGTGGGTAGAGCACCCAATGGATTTCAAGTCCATCTCCTTAACCGCTCGGACACCGCAGCTCCGTGTACTAGCTGTTTAAATTTCGCTCTTGAGCGTAGACGACAGGCAATGTGTTTCACAATAATGTTTTCTAACGCGTGTATTTTATCGATGCGATTAATAAAATATTGAAAACCGTGATTGTTATTTTAGGAAATGTGATTTTATTTTTGAAATATACTCAACATTGGAAAATATATTGATATCAAATGTAAATTTACTGTGAACGATACGCGAGTGTAATATAATATAATATAATATTTTTTAATAATATTGACACTTTTGTTTTTGATCGTTTTTCAATTTAAACAATTTTTAATTAGTATATTTTGTTAGTTTTATGCAAATCTAATCGATACAGTATTCTTTAAATATACATATGTGTAACTACGAATATAGTATTATTAAATTTATGAATAAATTATTCTCAAATAACTTTTAGTTATAAATAATAATTAATTCAATAATATTGCTTCTTCAATAATTCTATTAAGCGTTAATATCAATTGTTTTAAACAGCATATATTACTAATAACAAAATTATTTCGTAAGTTTTATTAAACGACAACCTATTTAAATAAAATTGCAATTAAAGTGTACAATTTCAATTTAAACATATTTCAAATTAACAAAGCTTAATAACCGAGTTTAAAAACATTGATACGCTCAAGAATTTAAATTAAACATACTTCACATTGAACAAGACTGAATAAAATTAACTTTCACATCAGTTTTAATTAAGTTCAATTAAGTTCAATCGATTCGAGCTTCGTTTAAACACGTTTATAAAATAGTTAAACTACGCGACGAAAGCCGGCTAAACTATTTACAATATTTCTTTCTGGTTTCGATCGAACAACAGTGAAACTACTTCGAAACAGTAGACGGCCAAGCCAAATTGTCCGAGGGCTCTCCCGTCGCGGAAGCGCGAACTATGCGAACCGCATGAGCGCGAAATACTTTCGGGGAGAATTTATTATTCCGAGTTTTTCCACCCCGATTTCCCGGTTGCATTTTTCAATAGCGAAGCCGCGGAAAACCAGTATGGCACGCGAAAGTCACCTCGGCTCGTTTATGAGAGACCGGGAGAAGGGCCCCATCGCGCTCGGTTCTCTGTCTCTCTTTCTTTCTTCTTCTTTTTTCTTCTTTTGCGAACGAACGAGAACTTCCCGAGTCGCCATTTAAGCGCGCGCGTAATCGTCAATGTATGAACGCGACCAGTTGTAATTACATTAATTTCCTCCCATAATTACGAGCGTTGCCCAGACGCGGCGGTCCGCGGCCATCAACAGCAAGGCGGTATGGAATCCGCGCGAAGAAAGTTGCCACCTCGGGGACTCGGAATTAAAATCTGTCCGCGTCGAAACGTCTACTGCATAATGCAAAATCACGAAGAAACCGCGCGGGATGTTTTGCAACGAAATTGTTATTCCACGGACGTGGAAGCTAGTGTGGCCGATATGACGATCTGGTTCCAATCACTGATTCACGTTTCACTGATTCTTAAATCATTTTAATAAGTCGATATTCATACAGCTAGTTTCATTTTTTGTATTTAAATATGTAGGAATAAAAATTATAATTATCGTGCAATAATTTTTTTATAGTAACAGCAAAATAGGCAAAATGATCTCTGAACTTCCTTTTACAATTTCAGATATTATAAAAATATTTTCTCTTTTAACAAACAATTTTATTGGAGCTCACATTGCAATCGAAATAATACAAAATTTCAATAAATCCAACCTTGCCATAATAACGTTTGAGACTCTATAATAAATCGAAGAAACCTAACTCTATATTCGAAGCCTCTTATTTTCATTTTCCTCGCAAATTGCGAGAAACATCGAAGAATTCTCACACTGTACAAAGTTCGCCGGGAACATACGACTCGTCGGATTCGAAAGGACGCTACGTTTTCATTAGTCACGAAACGCGTGGGACAGAGAGACAACACGCCGGTCAGCGGCCAGTGTGTCTCAAGGGTTGACTTCAGCCAACTGTCGATTCGTCACTGTCAGCTTGTGCAGTGTCACGAGCTGCTCGAGATGAGACGACCGATTATGGGAATGAAAAATGATCCGCGAAAACCTTTGATATTTCGTCCGCTTATATTCCCGGTGGAATATAAACGAAACGGCCGCGGCGCGTCGGGTTCCTGGACGCCGCGAGAAACAAAACGAGTTTCCCCATTACTCCTTTGCGAGATAAAGGATCGGTATATCTCTCTCTCTCTCTATCTTTCACCTTTCGATCTGCGAACCGCAGAATTAATGCACGGAAATGTCACGTGGAAAAATCTCTTAAAGTATTCTACACCTACTAGTCCCGTAACAATAGGACGATTCGAGTCCAAGAAGAATCGCATCGCATTATCTAGAATTTTTATAGAATTGTTATAAATAAATTTTATTATTATAATGTCAATAGTTTAAGGTAATGTCTGGAAATTGATCTAGTTGCATAAACGTTCTTTTATTATTTTTTAAAGTTTTTAAAAGGAGAGGAATAATTATAAGGCTCTGCAGTCATACGATCGATAATATTGAGAGTATTTTATTTTTAGCGATGATCTTGCAAAATCCTATGTGCATTATACTAATCATCGGCTCGATGAAAGATCGTTATTAAATAACGAGGAGATAGCTCAATTATCGTTAATGGTGCTCGCCGTGCGCACCGACCGTCTGCGCCTCGATCGCGCCGGCGAAAAGAAGGAGAGAGGAGCGGGCTTAATTAATCTGCAGTTCATTCGTTAAAACCCGGAAATGCGACCCCCTCTCCCTCTCCCCCTCCCCCCCGTTCCCTTGTAATTGTCTTAGTTCGATCGTTTCCACGGCTAATTGAAATTCTTAGCCAAGTAGTGTGGCGCCATAGTGAAAGAAACTTGTTGGACTCTATTAACCGATGCTTAATTAACACGTCGCGGCGCCGCTCTGATTTTGTGACTCCTTGAATCGGAGCTGGGTAATAGGCGATAACGAGGATCATTCGATGACGATTTTCCACGTTCTCGCAATTCGTAATAGCTGTCGATATTCATTAAATATTATTTCTCTTCTTGAGTCATTGGAATTTTCTCTACAAATTTTCGAATAAATTTCCGTCATTTTCCAGGTAATTCCATCTTCCTATGTTCCACAATATTTAAATATATTGTAAAATAAATAATAAATTGGTTTAATAGCAAGAGGATGTATCAATTAACAAAGTCTAATAATACTTTAATTGTTACTGGAACCGCGCTAAAATTGATCTCTTCATCTCCGCGAAACCGTGCTGGGCACGTAAATCTTCGGACGCGAGAACGGACAACTTTTCTCCGAAATCAAATGAAGATTCTCGCGAGCGAAATACATTCGCAGCGAAGACAGCCCGAGACTTCGAATATCTTCGAATAAACAGCCACTCTCCGACTGCATCGTTCTCGCGGGGAAGATGCAGAAACTTCAATCTCAATAATTCTGCAGCGAGTGGTGTAGCCGAGCATTCCTCGCGAAGTTTCCGCGTTTCCGCGGCCTTTGCGGCATTTAACATTAATAAAAGACGGAGAATAAAGAGCAAGTAAAGAGCGAACAAAGAGCAAATAATAGGAGAAAACTGTTGTGCAAAAATTAGGAGAAAGAAGGAGATGGTAGAGAGAAAAATAAAAAGGAGAGAAAAGGAGGAGAAAAGGAAGGTTAGAACAAGAGGAGAGAAAGAAAGGAGAGAAAGAGAGGTTGGAACAAGAGGAGAGAACGAGAGGAAAAATAAGAGGAAAAAATAAGAGCAAAGATCGAGAAGAAAGGGAGACATAGAAAGAAAGATATGCAAAGAAAGACAGAGAAAGAAAGAGGGAGAACAAAAGATAAAGAAAGACAGAGAAAAAACGACATAAAAATAAAGACGGAGAAAGAAAGAGGAAGAACGACGGACAAATTTTGCAAATAACCAGCAAAACATGGAAAGCAACGGAAGCCAAGAGCGAAGAGAAAACTCGCAGCTCGTCGTAGAAACGAGGAAGAAGAAACGCGGAAAAAGGTGAGCCGGCGAAATAGGAGGAAACTGCAATCTCGACGGAATCCCTCTTCGCTGAGCCGTGTCCAATATAGAGACGTTCTACGGCGGTGTGCAGGCGCGGCTCGCAAAGAGGAGACCGAGCGACCGCGCCTCCGCGGAGCGGATTTTCGAGTGATCGTCGCGCCGCAAGGTGGAATGCACCTGCTACGCGCGAACGATCTTGGTTCAAAGGTTAAGTAGAAAATGTCGTACGTAGGCATGCGGAGGGGTGGGTCGGTTGGGGTTGGCGGAACGGTGCGGAACGGGGAGAAAGAAGGAATGAGAGAGGAAGAGAGAGAGAGAGAGAGAGAGAGAGAGAAGGAGAGGTAGAGATAACGAGAGAGAAAGAAGGAAGGAGGTGGAGAGAGGACCGCAGCTACCGCGGCAGAAGCTAAGCGCATATTAAGGAGGCTCGTAAAATTATAAGCATTCCTAAGAATCTGGTAATACGTCGACGCGGCTTTTCAATGCTGTTCCCTCGTCCTCGGGTGACGCGGCACCCGCGTGTGGGTGTAATTTATATTAACGATACGTCAGGCCCGACGACGACGACGGCGGCGGCGGTGGCGGCGGCGGCGGCCCCGCTCTTTGAAGAGCCGCGCGATGTTCACGGTGTCGCGCGGAAAACGTGGCGAGAATACTCTCGTCGTTCGAAAGGAGTCCGCTCGCGAAGCGGATCGGCCGTCGCGACACGATATCGCGAATGCAACTATTCACTCGATGCCATTAGAATTGAATTGAATAAGCTTTTCCTCTCCCGGGGCCAGTTTCCAGAACGCGCGCTCCGCGCCTCTCACTTCGCCTTTTTACAGAGCACGGGTTACCAGACTGTGTTAAACCGGCCTGCAACGCCGTCCGTCAAACCGGCGGATTTTCGAGATCCTCGGTTACCGAGAGTTTCCAGCGCGATTGCGAATGTACCTGCATCGAATCTCTCTCCCGGGGATGTGGAAATCGGACGGTGATCTCGTGAACGGAGCCAATGGCTGCCGAAGGGATGCTGCAATCGGCGCGGATACGGCTCGCGCTGGTTCGAGGAAGCGGAGAGAGCAGAAGAGAGCACGATTGTGAAGAGTCGGTGATTTTGTGGAGTAATCTTGCGTTATCGCGGTGATTAGGTGTCGTTGATGGGTGAACTCTGAGTTAGGGGATGAATCAGGGGGATGGACCGTATATATAATTATAATAGCTATTTAATATTTTCTAATTGATATTGTAAATTATTTATCATGCAGTGTTTGTTAAAAGAAAGCTGTGGAGTTAAAAAAATTGCAAGCACCCCAATAACAAAGGAACAAATCGCTAAGAAAGCATAAAACCGCGTATCAAACGTTCTACCCTATAGCTTTTTCGAGCGCCGTGAACGCATAAAGTTCCGCGGGGACTCATTTGTCGCGAGGACCTTTTCTTCCCGGAGATGTCGCGGTGTCCTCCCTCTTCCTCGCCTGTTATCTCGGCGAACGGTTGGAAAATCTTTCAGCGAACGGAATCGCGATTCATGTCCGGGGGAATAATTAATTGCCCTCTCGTCGGTGGAGGCCTTATTGACGTGGCGCAAAAGCGGCACGAACGGTTTCCCAGAACCGCGGAAGCCACGCGACCGACGGTACCTCGAGTAAACTGGTTTATTGTTATT
This sequence comes from Augochlora pura, assembly GCF_028453695.1. Lineage (NCBI taxonomy): Eukaryota > Metazoa > Arthropoda > Insecta > Hymenoptera > Halictidae > Augochlora > Augochlora pura. The sequence goes on along the minus strand of NC_135782.1, from coordinate 2,762,693 downwards.
TACGATCACCGACCGGACGCCATTAATCGCCGCGGGCGACTATTGTAGCAGCTGCCTTCGTCCCGTTCCACCGTGCGGCCCGTGCACGGGAAAGAGACGGGGCAACCTGCGGAGAGGCGAGGCAAATCAACCATTTTCCGGGGCGAATTTGTTAACCAGAATTTATGCGTTCATTGTGATCGCCTAGTTAAAGCCTCCGGCCGGAGGCCGCTATTGTTTCCGTCTCCTGGCCGGCTCAATGGGCGAACGAGATTTAAACGCTTCTCGATACGTTGTTCCAATTTCGTCGCTGATTTAGTCGTTAACGGAAGGCGAACAAAAAAGAAATGGCCGGACGCTGCGGTTCTATCCTTTCACTTTTCGCGGACGATGTCTTGAGACGTTCATACGGGTTGATCGAATCCTGTCGAAACTGGGTATATTTTTTTTTATAACAAATCAACAAGTAGCCATTTTTTAGTAAATTTAAAAACCTTGCTTCTTCACCGTCAAATAATTAAAAGCAATCTTTCGCTTTAATAATTCGACAAACATTATATAACTATAACGCTCCACTTGTCACCGTTCTTAAATAATAAGACAGAAACTCTAGACAGCGATAAAATGCAATCGGAGTTCCCCGAAGTATAATAACAGATCTCGCACGGCGACGAAGACACAGCAAAGATTTGCGTGTCAAGATCAAACGTTGGGTTGAAATCAGAAGAACAGTTTAATCAAGTTTAACATCAAATACGAGGAAGGGGCCATAGAAACAAGCGCTATTCCTCGATGGTAATTCATCACGTTGGATGACCCGTTGGATTACAGCGAACTGCACCGGAATCGTACCAGCGAGCAGCTGTCCTTTTCATTCAACTATCCAGGCTTTGAGCTAGATTTACGACGTCAAATTTCTGCTACTAATATCAGCGAGCAGCTTCCACCGAGAACTACCGAGAGCCAATTGTATTTAACTCTGTCCGTGTATATAACTTTACGTTGCTGGCCACTTCTGTTGTTAACACGATTAAACCAATTGCAACGTTAATTTAGTGGATTCTGTTAAGATTGGAACTGTGTAAAGGACGATGTTTGCGCAACTGGCATCCCTTAAATAATTAAAGAGATTTCTTGATTCGTTTGTTTATTTCTTCATTTGTTAGATTGATCATTTTACTGGATTAATAATTTTTCTCGATTATTTTTACCGAGTTAATAATTTTTCTGGTTTAATTTTGCTAGATTAATATTTCTACTGGATTTTAATCTTAGTCTTAATTTTCACATAAAATGAATGAATGAATTATAAAAATAAGCCTCGCGACTCGTGCAACGTTTCTAACCCAAAACTCATATACCCGGTGTGCTTGTTAAATTCGGTACGAAAGAAATATCGGCAGCATCTTGTTAGTCCGATAGGGTAGGTGTCAAAGCGCCTTCGTGCAAAGGGTTTGCGCCATAAGAAGCCGCGTCCCTCTAGGAAGAGTAACACGTCACGCGTTCGCTATATAGCGCTGCGTCAGATCAGATGGTCGCGGAATTGCTGGGATGTGCGACAATTATCGGTACGGCATTGCCATATCTCACGCATGCCAGGCCAGATTACGTCGGACCGAGGCGGGCCGCGCACGGTGCACACCACGTTTCTATACGTGTCCCCGTGTGAACTCGTGTCACGCAGAGAAACAGAGAGAGAGAGAGAGAGGGAGGCCCCGAGCAAAGTGTGCTGCAACGTTACATTCCTTGCCGCTGTTCCGTTTTTAGTCTAGGAACGCCATTCTTTGCGACACGCGCGCTAAAGGGGGCTACGGGCTGATCCGGTGCCGCTTGCGCGTTCGCCGGCCACCTCTGTTTTCTGAGGATCGCATTCCGATCGGCGATGCCACTCTCTGACTCGCTGATACGCCCGGAGATTGATCCGAGGACCGATACCCCCTTCGATCGATCGATCGAGAGAGAGAGAGAGAGGGAGAGAGAGAGGGAGAGAGGGAGAGGGAGAGAGAGAGACCTTCTGCACTTTTTTGTAATTTTCAGGAAACCGTTTAGGCCGGCGGGGATCGTCTTGCCAGGCGACCGTTAACGATCCGCTTGGACCGGTAATTTCAGTAGCGTCCTTTTCAAGGGGTTATTTAACACCGGCTTTACGCCGCGCTAAAAACAGCTGTTTTATATATATTATCTTTGCGAGAGCTACGGCGAGCAGTTTTTCTTCTGGCTTTCGAACCGGTCGATATTCCCTGCGATTTTTCCTTTGTGCTTTCAAATGGGCTGCTTTAACCCTTTGCACTCGAGTGGTGAGACTATGAGGCACCACTGAAATTGTTCGAGTTTCGACGTAATTTTTATGTTATGAAAAATTAGATTTCAAACATTGTTAACCGTTTGCAGTCGAATGGGGCGCCACTAAAAATTGCTATATTATTTCTTAAAATAATTGTAACATTATCAGACTGGTTTGTAATTAATTAGAGATTGTTAAAACAACAATGATTGTACTCTGTGTTGTCTGTGTAAAGTAAACGTTTGGAATGAGATCTAAGCTGTGACTTGAGAAATTCAGCAATTTGAAGGTAGGCCTCGGACCACCCTCATTATCATACAATACCACCAATCTGTCAGCGGGACTCACCAGCTGACCCAATGCCGCATTGGGTAAATCTTCATTTTGAACCGTGTATCAACGCCCTTTTTATACGATAGTATAATTTTACTGAAGCAGAAAAAACTTGATTTCTACTAAAGCAGAATTTTCTATACTACAAAATACTGCTACACTGCTAAAATCCAATCCAAGTTGCGCCGAAGATTACGTTTCATTGCCATTACCGTATACGATATTTCATAATCCCGCTAAACCGAGGAGGGAATATTTATCGCATTCTATCGGTGGACAAGCATGACGGCTGTCGTACATCCACTTCTTGCCGCGAAAGCGTTTGACAAAAAGCCGAGCCGGTGAAATGATAGCAATGTGTTAACCGTGGAAGTGGCCGGATCCGCTCGGAGCGAGCGAATCGAGGTTCGATTCCGCGGATTCTGTGGCGCACAGGTAAAAGCGGTATGACTTGCTCGTGACTTGCAATCGCTGCTCCGCTACGTTTCGCGCTCCTCTGCGCTGATCCGCACTGATCTCTGCTGATCCGCGTTGCTTTGCTTCGCTTTCATTCGCTTCGGGCTGTTTTACTCCGCTTTGCTTTTCGCTTTAGGCTGTTTTATTCCGCTTTGCTCTCTGCTCTGCGCTGCTTTACTTCGCTTTGTTTCGCTTCAGGCTATTCTACTCCGCTTTCCTCTGCTCCGCGCTGCTCTGTTTTGCTTCGCGCTGCTAGAAGATACTTTGCTCCGCTCCGCGGTGTTTCGGGAAGCTTTACTCTGCTCCGCGTTGCTCTGCTCCACGCTTCTTTACTCCGCTTCACGCTGCTCCGCGTTGCTCCAGGCTGCTTCACTCCGCTCCACGCGCCTACACTCTTCTCCGCTTTACTCCGCGCCGGTTTCCTCCAACCGCTCGATCTCCCAGCTTTCCAGAACCCGCTCGACGCGTAATAAGAGACCTCGCTGCATTCAGACGAACCCGAGCGTCCTCAATATACTTGCATCGGGACTAATGCGATGCCGCGTGCCGCGGCAAAAAAATGTCGAATCGGGATTATACGCGGCGACGGCCGCGGGAAGGATAAAGGAGGTCTCTATATCGGCGGTGGAAACTCGGATTGTGAAGTCATCCAACCCGTTCAATATTAATCGAATCGCACGGCCGCCGCGAGGAAAAGCGTCGTCGGCTTCTCTCGCGTTGTCCGCGTATTACGTACAGTGTCGGGCCCCGGAGAATTATTTTCCAAAGGGATATCGACGTCGACGAGGCGATCTCTTCTCGAGGCTGTGCGTCACGATCATTGCCAATCGAGCGACCTGTTTCGATCTTGACTCTTTCGATTGAGGATTCGACGCGGATCATGTGCGCTGTGCTTGTGGACTAAGATTTGATTGGTTTGCGAGGTGGAAGATCATTTGGCGGCTTTGGCAGAATTGAATAGATTTGCTTGAAAATTGCTTTGTTCAATTTCAGCGCCGCCAACGTCGGCTCGCGAGGCTCACTGAAAATTTCATTTACGGGGAAAGTCCATCGAACGTGGAACATAACGAATGCACATAGGCCGCGTATTCTTCCGCGTGGTTACACTGTGTTTGTTCGGCCACATTTTTTTGCAGACCCATGAGATCGCGAACGCGCGGCGCGGTGGAATATCGCGGGGCGATACTGTCGGCGCGGCCGAGCGAAACTCTTGGAGAAAAGCGGGCCGCGCGTCTCGCGTCGACCGGCGTCGGACATTCGTCGGATTCCTGGAGTAGTTCTGCCGCTATTTGACGCAATGATACGTCGAACAGGAATTCATATGTCGCGCACACCGCGGTCATAAGGAAATGAAAGGTTTCGCGGTGTCACCGGGTAATCGTTCTCTAATCGAACGAATAAGGAAACAATTAGGCGAGTTGCGAAACCAAGCGCGCGCGCGCGCTCGCGCAAGGATATGGAACCCGGCCCTGTCGTCGCGACCGATACCTCAAACTCGTATTATCTGATTGATGTTTATTGCACTGTCGCGGAATTAAGTTGTTCGTTGGCTGCCGCGAATTCAACACGCCGCGAAATTACATCGATTTGACCAACGGCGAAACTAATTGGAGCGACATGCCCACCGATAAACGCTACCGATTCGCTTTTTGTTCGACGGAAAATCAAGTGTTCGCACAATGGTTTAGTTCTGAATGCTTTCAACAACCATTTGGCGAGAAGCGATACGCGGCGCGTAATTTTTTAATTCGTTGATTGACTTTTTATCGCGGCGGTGTGTTTATTGGAAACGTGCTACTTTGTCCGTTTTTTCCTTTCATTGAAAACTCGATTATTATTTGAATTTGTTTCTAAGCGAACGAGTTGAATAATTTCGACGTTAATTTTTCTTTAATTATCTCAATATTTCTATTACTTATTAATTTAATAATCAACTGAGATTAACAAGATATAACTATATATACCAGAAACGTTTTTACTTAATTGATATGTTATTAAAAAGTGGCCCTTTTAAAGACAACGAGTAAAGACAGCCGGATATAGTAAAAATAATAAAGCGAAAGCGTCGGCGAAGATAATCCATCATCACGGTCCGGAATTCCCGTGTAGCGAAATTTTCGTGGCGCTGTATCTTGTTCTTCATGGTGCCGGATAGAGGCGTGGTTCCTTTTATTTCACCATTTTAGAGACTCGGGGGCTCCAGGCGCCGAGATTAGTCAAGCCAACGCAGAATCCGCGCTGGCGAGCGTGAAAACGCATCGGTTCCGCTGTCAGACCGTTCAGGTAACCCCGTCAAATTGCCAAAACGAATCGAGAATTCGGCACCGTCGTTTTAACATTCTATTAGGTCGTTCGCAAGAAAGAATTCCGACCGTTTCGACGCGTAGAATATAGGTTAGGATTTCGAGAAATGTAATTTCATTCTGTATGGATCGTGTATGCGAATCGTTATCGTCAGTGTTCCTCGTGAAAATTATCTTGGAATTAATGTTTTACTTTGGGGATGTTTCGACCGTTTCTTTGAACGTTATTTAAAATTAATGTGCAATGGGTAGGCTATTTTATTAAATTATAAATAATAGATTATAGTGGTCAAATTTATTATAGTAGAGGAAAGGTTTGGATAAAGTTGGTGAAACTTTGAGTAACGATAATTTTGCGAAAAATCATCGCAGGTTGATGATTCTTGTTTTAAATTAAAGCTTGAAGTCTCTACTTTAAAACAGTATTTTTTTACTTGAAGGTTCATGTATTGTAACTGCAGTAGCAGTCGTATCAAAAATTGACAATAATAGGACAACGAAGGGTTCCTTTAAAGTGCTGTAACTTTGTTAAAAAAAATCGTAGCGACGTCGCTCTTTTTTTAAATTAAAGCTAAAAGATTGAACTTCATTTCGCTATAAATAACATCCCAGGAAAAAATTTTGCGGAGACTATACATTTCGTCAAACTCGGCAGTTTTCAGTACAAGAATCATGGTCTCGTATTTAAAGATTTACAATAGCAAAAATCTATCATACTTAAAATCGACGAACACTATCATAAACTAGAATCTTCAACCTTTAATTTAAGCTAAATTTCATCCTTCTACAACAATTTTACCCAAAATGATCGCTTCTCAAACTTGATAAATCTCCTCCACCCTACAACTACCCCTAACAGCGTCAAATAATTCCTACAAAAATCCAATTAAATAACAAACGTATACCAAAACAAAAATCACCGAAACAATTAAAACAAATTCTTCCAAACCATCCACCAACACTCTCTGCAAACTTCCCATGAAAAGACGACGAACGCCCCGTACAATATCTCCGTCCTACGTCATCGGAGATGATCCCTTTAAAAAAAGATCTGACCGCGGTGAACCCCGTGCCCGTTTACCCTTTCGATTCGAACGCGGGAACGCCGTGGCGTTACACGGTCACAGCTTCATCGCTCGGATTACGGGACGGTCGATAGGGTGTACGCGCCGCCGACAAGAGTCCGTGGCCACAGGCGAACGGAAGAACAAGTTCCCGATAAAGTGCATTAAGTTATGCATCTCGGTTATGGCTGGCAGCACGTTACGCGGCGGATTGTAAAGAGCGGCTTTTTATTGGACAACTATTGGCCGGCGCGAACTTTCAATGAGCCGGGAGACGGGTACATAGTAATAAGTTGGTAAATGGTCCGGGGCCTGCCGGGGGCCACCGGTCGCTCTCTCTCTCTCTCTCTCTCTCTCCCTCTCTCTCTCTCTCTCTTTCTCTGCGGGGCCAAGCGCGGAGCATAACCTTTAGTACACGGGCGCTGCGGTAGGTAGCCGAAGTTATTGGTCACCGTATCGGATCGGGTCTGATAACAGGATACTAAAGGCCTCGTCCCGCCGGTATCTCCCGAGGGTCTCCAACGGCTTTTAACGCGCCTATTCCCCGGTCTCCTCCCTTGCCCCCCCTCCTCCATCTTCGGTCCCATTGGCCTGGATCGCCTAGCTTCTGTGTACCGGAATTTCGCGGTGCCGCAGACGGTCCCCGGGTTGCCGCGCCGCTGCGACGCGATGATCCCGCGTCCCCCGGATACGTTTTCATTTATATTGCGATGCGGTAATATTACTCAGCCCGTATCTCGCCGGTATGGTACTTACGGGGAGGAGACATTAAACGGATACCGGCACAATTCTTTTTTCGCCGGACCGAACGACCGCTTATCGAACGGACGATGCTCTCTCTCTCTCTCTCGCTCTCGCTCTCGCTCCCGTGGCAGGCCGAGAGACCACGGTTTTAAGACGGCTCTGTTCGACTGAGAACGGGAACCGCGGCGACGGATGGATCGGCTGCGTTTTATTGTCTCTTTGTGCGAGAGGTAACTGTTTAAGGGGAGGATCCGGGGTGGCGATCGAGTGGGAGGAGATTTAATAGTTTTAGGGATGTTGTGTATAGGTTGGGTATAAGTTGATATAGGTTATTATGTGGAGGTGGATGGAATATTCTATATATAGTAAAATATAATAAAATAATATATAGTATATTCTATATATAGTATAATATTGTACAAAAATATATATATAATATAATATTATTACATATGTATACAATATAAAAATATATATAGAGATGCTGTAGCATTTATATTCAGGACAATATAAATAGTGAGGACAATATTTTAAATATTATCTATTCTGAAAAAGGAAGAAAATAATAAATATTGTATCCGCTTAATATTTATTGTATTAATATAATAATTTAAAATAGTCGTGCTTTACGCCCTGTTGCCAGTGTAAAATGAGATGTATCTGTGCATATGTACTGTGTATGTGTATGCATATCCACTTGAACAGAAGATCTTGTTCTTGTCGAGAGAGAGAGAGAAAGAGAGAGGGAGAGGGTTCAATCTTCGCGTTTTAAGCACTTAACCCACCCTTTTATTGATTCGGACAATAAGTGGCCGAATGAGATACGTTTCGCATCGTTGCTATCTGTCCCTAAAATGTTTTTATTTTATTTCCGAGAAATAGCAGTGTCTTTTTGCTCTTTCTTCCTTTCTGCGAGCTTGGCTTACGAGAAAGAGAGGATGTGATGAATTTATTTAGTAAATGTATATAAACTTATTCAGTAAATAGATATAATCTTATTTACTAAATAAATATAATTGTATCTTCTATAAAAGAAATATAGATTTGCTTGCTAACAAATAAATACAAAGGGGTAAGAATTGTCAGTCCCCAGTTATCGAATCCTATGCAAAATGATTGCCTGATTCCTAAATGAACGCGACAGCTCCTCTCGCTTCGTCGCATCTGTATATATCACGAGGAATTCCATCTCCGAAAGAGATAACGAAAATTGCAACTTTGCTCCGACAAGGTAGTATGATACTCTCAAGAGAAGTAAACAGGTTTGCAGTTGGAAGTAGCAAATTTTGTTGACTCCGGTACTTTCACTCGGAACACTGTACCACACCGGAGATTTACACATACGACTTTCGAACAGCTGACATCATAGACACGCGACATATTTATAGAACACGTGACCACGTCACGTCAGAACAATTTATTCAAATTATAAGAATAAAACTTCCAATGAAAGTATATAATAATAATATAATACAGTACGCCTATTAATTATTAAATGTAATATAATATTAAAATTTATATCGTTCTTCCAATGTTATTATACACACTATAATAGTCAATATATTAAGTACTATACTATACTATACAAAATACAACCTAAATTTTATATAAATGAATACAATTAATACCACAAACATCAACATTAAAAACCCTATAATATTTCCACTGAAAACTCACCTGCACCAGACATCAACATCTTCTCCTCCCTGAAACATACCTCGAAAGTGAAAACACGCGAGAAACAACATTGCAGCCATACAGTACCCGATGCATTCAGCATCGAGTAAGCAACAAAATGCATAAAACATTCCAGCCGCGAGGCGGTGCGCCGTAAAACATCGAACTTCTTGAAAACCAGCCGTAAAGTTGCTTGCGCGTCTTACAAAAAGAGGTCCGATCAAGATAGCAATTCTACTAACGGATCTCGTTCATTACGAATCATCGAAAAGGTAGAAAAGAGGGAGATTAAGAGAAAACGAAGTGAAGATAGGTAAAGAGAGAAATCGAGAGAGAGAGAGAGAGAGAGAACAAAATCAAGAGAGATGAAGAGAGAAAACGAAATAAAGATAGAGAGAAAAAGAGAGAGAGAGAGAGATCGGCGCGATCTGCTAAGCATCGCGAAACATTTTCCGTCTATTTAATCCGCTCGCAGTGAATAACCGGCGCGGTTAATTGAGACAGGTGGATCGGGCGGCGCGTGGCGCGGAAACTTCAAAGCGGATCTCGCGTTCCCCGCGGCGCGTCTCCGCTCCTGATCGCGAACGGTTCTCTCTCCTCGATCCTCTTCGGTCGCGCTCTCGCGTCCGGGTTGGACGGAGCGCCGATTAATTGGACGACCCCGGCCGCGGCCGCAGCCGCGTCAGGTGAGAATATGATAAAAATGACGGGGGTTATTAAAGTCACGGGTTTCTACCATCCCGGCGATGCCCGCGACGCCTCCTGGAATCTCGCTCTATTTATCGGCTTTACGATTATGTTGCCGCGAAATTCATAGCGCCGGTTTACACGGACGATTTACGCCGCGCGGAAAAATAAGAGAGAGAAAGAGAGAGCGCGCGCGCCGGCATTCCGCTCGACGTTGACGCGCGGAATCGGCCGCCAAGGCGCCACGTGGTCCACCGGGTAACTGTCGTCGTCGTTGGTTGTCGTCGACACACCGTTATCGTTCCGACTGGTATTAACGGCGACGAGAAACGGCCGGATAACAGTCGTCGTTGACGGATCTAAATACCCGGCCGATGTCCGCGCGACGTTCACGCGGCGGGGGAGTGTTAACGCGCGGCCACGCCGCTCGACGTCGGATTCCTTCGAATAAGAACGCGACGCGTGATCGTTGCTATTGCTGACGCGAGATCGTTGCAATTGCTGACACGGGCTCGTTGCAATTCCCACTGAAAACTGAATGAATGTACAATGTACCTCGACTGGATTTCGAGGAGTTCGATGTTTTACGCCGCTGGGCTGCGGCTGGAATGTTTCGCGCATTTTGTTGCTTATTCGATGCCGAATGCTTCGTGTACTGTATGGGCGACGTTGTCTCGTCAGCGTCTTCATTTCAGAGATATATTAAGGAGAGAAAATTTATATTGTTTTTGATGGATCATAAATATTAATAATCGATTATGGAACGGTGGAATATTATTTTATTTAGTTTCCTTCTAAACTAACATTAAACTTACGTTTACCCTTTCCTTCTAAATCTCGTCTTTAGAAGGAAAGGGTAAATGCAAATGCAATCTTTGAGGAAAAGATTAATGGCAATACCGTCGGTGGAGGAAGAAATAAATAAAAATACATTCTTGAATTAGAAATGAATATAAATATATATTTAATCATACAAATACAATCTTTTATCAAAGCTTAAAATAGAAATATTATTGTACTTTAAGGAAATATTTCAGGGAAAAAATTAATGCAAATAGTCTTTGAGGAAAACCTATTTGGAATAACTATAGCTTCCCTATATAAGCGATTCGACTTCGAATCATCCCCTAACTATTCCTCAACTAAAGCACAGTCTACGCGATTTTCCGTAGCCGAATCGGCCAGTGTCCGGTATCGAATCGTCGATTTCCGGCATCGAATCACGCGTTGAACCGTCGAATCCGAGCGGCGGCGGCGTTCACGGTTCATTCTCGATGGTCGTTCGCCGGACTTTCTCGTGTTCCGAAAGTGGCCGGGTATCGGGCGGAGGGTGGGCGGCGGCGGCGGCTGCGACTGGGGCCCGATCTCGTTGTAATTTGTCGGCCGGACGAGGGATCGCTCCATCGTCCACCTGGCCGGCTTGCTAATGAACTAAACTTAACTAAAGGGAACTCGTTCACCGGCGCCTTATCAATAGTCGTAATCCCAGCGCCGCGGCCGAGATCCGCGCGGCCCCGTGGAGCAGCAGCAGCAGCAGCAGCAGCAGAGAGAGGAGAGTCGGACTCCTCTCATCTTCGTGGAAGATAGGAGAATCGTGTCGACGAATGGCCGTGTCCGGCAAACAAATTGCGAGATACCCCATGGTAGCTTGTTACCGTCTCCGCGGCCTCCTCCTCCTCGTCCTCGTCCTCATCCTCATCCCCATCCCCGTTCATCGCCTGCTCGTGACCTTCCTTTTATCCACGTAGTCGACGCGCTCGATCTCTTTTCATCCCTTTTTCGGTCGTCGACCATTCTTTTTCGTATCGCCACTTGTTCACGTTCCCCCACCCCACCCCATCCAATAAACCCTAGGCCGCTCTTCTATCCCGCCTTTGTCGAACAGATCGCAGCGGCCGAGAGCCGCTCCGATTCGGAATTGATGTGGGAATCGGTAGGGCCGTTCCTTTGCTAGCGATTATTCGACGGGGGTTGTCTGGTTTTACATGGTTTTCGGGGGGACACGGCCCGGTTGTCCCGGCGAGGATCGACAAATTTTACCGGGTTTGACAGCCGTTCGACAATGATCGAACCGCGTTTCACGTGTCCAATGAGGAAACGCTGCGCGGCACCGCTTCATTTCGTTCTATAATGCAACGATGATTTTCTATAGGAAAATTCACGTTGATTAATCGTTATGTTATTTATTAGAAATTTCAGATCACCAACAAATTAATTTAATCTTACTAAATTAAATAAACAATAATTAATAACTCACTCCAGCAGCCAGCAATTCGAATTTCTTAATCAGCTCGAGCCGCCACAACCGAACCCCATAACCGAACCCCAGCCGATCGAAACCCATAAATCGAAAGCAAAAATTCGCAACAAAGACAATTCATTCGACGAAAGAACTCGCCGGTAGAATCACGTTCCTCTCCAACAGCCGCCTCATTTTAAGGCGTCCCGTGCTAAACATAGCTCCACCTACGGTGATCAACGCCATAACCGCGTTACGTGGGTTCCATCCGCCGCGGCGGCCAGCCTTAATAGATCAATCTCGTCTAAAATGGTTATTACTCCATTTGAAAGCAGCCGAACCGAAACTCGGACAGGAGGAGCCGGTCGGAGGTATCGTCGACCCCCGCCCGCCAGATTCTACGGCTAAACGATCGAAATCGTCGACACGATTAATCCTGCGGCACCGTGTAAAAACAAGCCCGCAAAGGGGTCCACGGCGAACCGCTTTCGGCATCGGGGATCGCGCAGCCACCGCGAGCAAGAACACATCGATGACCGATCACGTCGAATGCTGGAAGTCCACGACGCAAGTCGACGGATTTGTTTCTGTGCCACATAAATTCAAATCAACGTCGCCGATCATCGAGGTATTAAGTATTTTAATGGGAGGGGGGATCGGGATCATGGGGTGGCGCGCGATACAAAGGACGGACATTGTGACTTTTGCAAGGGAAACTTTAAAAATCGCTTTAATTGAAAAGGTTTACGGTGGCAATTAATATTGATTAATTAATAAATATTTGACAGCAGTATAACAGTAGATTCTTCAAACGTCTTGCCATTAATATTATTAATTTTAAAATACATCTACCACGATTACATATCTAAAAAATTCTATAAACATCACAGCAAAGATCAACTTAATAAAATTCAAAATTACTAACAACCATACCTAGTCAAACCTCTCATGAAACCTCGGTCACGAGTCTAACTACTTATCACTATGTCCAAATAATATACAATCTATATTACCAGGGGGTTGTTTCAATAATTAACATAGAAACTTTCAGCTATTTTTTCGTAACAATAGCTCGCGTTCAATCGGCAAGAGAAAAGGGGGGAGAAAACGGATAAAGACGCGGTTACGCGAAGCGAATCCGGTGGTGGATTGCGAAGGAGGTGGAAGAAGTCGCTGTGCCCGAGAGGTTCGCGCGGGGCTATGCGGACCGGGGTCAGAGGAGGAGGAGGAGGAGGAGGAGGAGGATGAGGGAGGAGGGGAGGAGGGATAAAAGGAGGGGACCATAGGGGAACGGGAGGAACAGGCGCTCGCGCTTTGGAATGCTTTGAAAGACCGCGAGCAGAGCTCTTGGCTAGATGCTCCTCTCTCGTTGGCTGCGAGATGTCGAGGACGTTGGACCGTTTCGCAAGGAAAGAGCAGCGAGCCGCGGCGCGCCTCGAGCGAAACAGAGAAAAAGCAAAGGAGGAAGAGCCGCGCGGCGCGGTTCGTCGTCGACAGGCTTGCTTCGATTAATTACCACATTGTCGTACCGGCGAAACGCTAGGATAACCCGGCCGTGGTAATCTATGGGAGATACGACGGCTACTGATACCTCGATACGCGCTCGTTACGTCTTTTCATCCCCCTTAGCGAACCATGGCGCTCTCGGTGGGGGAAATCGCTGAATTTCTTGAGGTTACGTCGAAATCGAAGCGTAGGCTGTGACGAAACCGAGGTCATTTTTTCAGGGAGAGAATTGATTTTAATTAAATTTAATTCACTGGGGTTCGAATTTTTTTAGAGGCATTCTTGCAACTAAAAATAATTATTATCAACGCTTAATTATTATAAAAGAATATATAACGATATAACTAAAGAACAATCTACTAAACAATTCTACCTAAACAAAACCCTAAAATTCGCCCTAAATCTCCCGATCTTCCTTCTCAAAGAGCGCCACCCCTTTCACCGATCGAAATCGTCGTGCAGTCGGCGTCGATTTCCGGAATTCGTGTCTGTCGCACAGAAGAAGAACCGGTGGCCGATCGGTGGCCGGCGAAGATCGCGGGCAGAAAACGCAGGAAACCGGGAGCAAGTTTCTTGCTGACGGCGATACCCAAGTTCATGATCAATTGCGCGTTCCCCGAATGCCGGCGGTCATCATTCGGCGTCGTTTGCTCCGCGAACGCCCGGTTCTCTCCGGTCTTTGTGGATCACGTCGGTGATCTACTACCCCGTGGAATGCCGGGGCCCCGGTTTATTATAGTAGATAATGATAACATCTCGAAGGCGTAGCCGCCCGTGTATATTCGCGTTTCCAGCCGCGACACAGAGACAGAGAGAGAGAGAGAGAGAGAGAGAGAGAGAGAGGGCTAGAGAGAGCGAGAGAGCGAGAGAGAAAAAAAGAGCTAGAGAGAAAGAGTGTGTGGCAGAGAGCGAGAGAGAGTGAAAAAAAGCTAGAGAGAAAGAGAGTGTGGGAGAGAGCGAGAGAGAATGCGTGAGTGAGTGAGATAGGAGGGGGAGAGAGAGAGAGAGAGAGAGAGGCTTTCCTTGCGTCCCACACGTCCGCCGCCGGTCGCCATCAGTCACTGCATACATCACCGTCAGCTTATTTTCGTGCGTAGGCTAGCAGCCGCTGATGTATGGACGTAATTGGTTAGGCGGGGTACGCGGCCCGGCTCGATATACACACACGCGAAAAGGTTGCTTGTCAACGGGCGGCCGGCCGGAGGAGGATCCGCGCGCAGACGACATACTGATTGCGGGGGATGCGAAATAGGGGCGGAGACACCGTCACGACCTCTCTCGGATCGTACACGCCGGGTCTATGTATGTATGTACTTCGTTTTTCGCGGCGATTCATCGGCTGCTCCTCGCTGGGCTCATTCTACGATGGTTAAATTAGAATCGGTGGTTAATCAGCTGTCGTACGAGCCTCTCCGGCCGTGTCTCGCTTTTATTTGGAGAACTTGGAACGCGAGGGACGGCGGATGAATTATATTTTATTTAGTCGTGGGGATGAAATATTTTTGATTTATTCCTGGGGATGAATTATTTTTGCTCCACTCCTGTGGATGAATTATTTTTGATTTAGTCTTGGGGATGAATTATTGAAACATTTTGTTTCGTTTATTGGGGGTGATGGGGTTCGAAGATTAGAATTAGGGGTGAACAGTGACGACTCTTGAAAATTCTCTGAAACTCCTCTAAGTTATAAATTATGCTTTTCGCTTAAAATGATTTATACTCTAAAAATTGTGGAAAGTATAACTGTTGTAGAAATCGTCTTTCCAAAATTCCATATTCCAATCCCACGGTGCACCACTAAAACGGAAACTTCTATTTCCATCAGCATTTGATACACGCGCGGCGCCATCTTGAAAATAAGCGAAATCAAGGCGTATGGATTAATCCCGGTTTTCCGGGGGCCGGCGTATATTAGTAACAAGATAAATCGAGAAGACGAATATACGGGAACCAACCGATAATTCATTATACCTAGGAGAATCCCTATCTTAACGCCTTTGGACGGTGTGCGCCCGCGGTCGCTACATCGATCCTCGAGATTGTCCCGAACACGATCGTAATGATCCAAGAAAACCGCGCGCGCGCGCGCGCGCTGGCGCATGCTTGTCCGACGCGATGATAAAGGACGCGAGGCGATCGCAGCCCCGCGTATATAACGCACGGCCCGGTAGCCATTATTGTTTTACGGAACTATCGCAAATAAATCTGCTCGACAGTCCGGGGTGAACATGAATTATAGCACGGACTATAGCACGAGTCGCGGTACCGTCATGTCCAGGGCCTTTATCTCGGGATTTAGTGACTTTTCCGTCATTGTGCAACGAAATTCTTAGAAGTAGTTTAAAATTTTATAAAATTGTTCCAAGCAGTCGGAATGTTTTTTTTTTAGACTGTTAAGAACGCTTTTCAATTGTTCAAAGACTCTTTGAAATATTGTAAAATTCTTTCGAACTATTCTGTATTGTTAAAAACTTTTACGAGTTCCTAAAAATTTGTCAAAATCCTTCAAAACTATTTGAAGCTATTAAAAATTGTGAAAAATTCTTAGAGAAATTTTTCGTGCATTTTCTGATATTCACAAATTTTCTGACACTCTAAAAATGAAATTGAAATCGTAAAAGCGTGTCGTCCAGTTGGAATCGAGGCTTGCCACCGCGTTCATTCGTGCAATATTCAATGGGCGAGAAAGTCGCGTCCCAGCAAAGTGGTAGTTAGTGAGGCCAGACGCGTAGGCACTCCTGTCCGCCGGCATAAACTAGACGGGTTTATACGATGAATTAGACTTTCAGACTCCCTAATGAACGATCGTAATCGGCCGAGGAGACGTATGCGTTGTACGCGTGAGCCGCGCCGCCGCGGCTCGTCTCATTCGACGGCACGATACACGCAATTGCAGTCGGCGTGTGCATATACGCGTCGCGGTGGTGGCCATTATTGTTTGCGCGCCGGTTCTCCCGGCTTAGCGCGGAACCGGGCTTCGGACAGATGGGCGTGCATCAAGTTAAGTATAAGTTTAACCCTGGCAAATCGACCGGGGGACGTGCATGGTCCATTTCTCTCGGACCGCCGTGCCGCGGCGTTCTATGCCAGGACACCTCTATCTCTCTTTTATATTCGGCGCTGCGCCGTAGCGCAAGAATTGTTGTTGGTTGCGACACCGCGGTGGAATTCTTGGCTAGCCGGTATTGCCAGAATATTGTGCCACTATGTAGCGACGAAATCTCGGCGGCCGCTGTCAATTGTCGCCGCCTTTGACTTTATTAATGTCGCAGATCTATTCGCAAACGCGCTCTTTCTATATTTTGTTGAATTTGTTAAACCACGCGTAAAAACCGTGGATCGATTCTCCGAGCAAAGTATGCGAGCACCGAGTCTCCGGAAGCGGCGGCGCCGCGGAAACATTTGGCCTCGATGCCGCCGCGGGAAATCTCGACTATCGTCATTAAAATGCCGGCATTTACTTGGCTGTATTTCTCCGGGCCATCATCGCGATCGCAGGCCGCGTGAGTAATGCAACAGGATCGCCTTGCTTCCAATCTCTCTCTCTCCATCTCTCTCTTCCTCGTAGAAACCCATCGCCGTTTACTTTCGATCGCTCGTCAATCTGCTGACCTTCGACTCCCGCCGCGACGGTCCGCGTCTCGACGACAGCCGCCGGGACGCCGACGTGTATAAAGAGTCCTCGGTATAGGAAACCACGAAGACGCGAGACCGTCGTCCTCCGAGTTCCTCGAATAGCCGTGACCAACGGATTATATGCCGGGCGAAATTAATGAACGTCGAAAGCCGGCGATACTCCTCGCCTCTCTCGTTACGCTTTCGCTCTGGGACGCTGCTCTCTAACGGTTCCGCCTTAGGGACTCTATAATGCAATCTTTCCGCCGTGCAACGGCATCATCCGCGGAATTGATCGAGGTATGATGACAACGCGCCGCGCGGAATCGCAATTGACATCAATTGGGTTCCCGGTGTGCTTGTCTTCTTCTGCGAAGTCCTTGGCGACCGCGCGTCCGCGCGACTGCGCGTCTGCGAATCCCGACGGCCTGCTTTCCCGAAGAGAGACGCGGCTGGGACCGCTGGCGCGAAACAGGAATTTGAAAAATCGACGGCCAAGATTTCTGCGATTCCCAAGATCGTATCGTGCGTGTAAGAGAGAGAGAAAGGGAGAGAGGATCGTAAGGATTTCGGGATCGCTCGATCAGAGCCGCGACCTGTTGCATACTTTTATCATCCGATTGGATGGCTGGTGCTGTTTCTTTCGTAGCTGTGCAAGTTGGAGTAGCTTTAAGGTGTATGGTTAATTATAATTATCTAAGGTGAGGTTTATAATATCATAATATAATATACAATTTATCACTTAAAATCCAACCAATACCTTAAACTAGGTTAAACAATTCAAGAAATAAATTCCAAGAAAAAAAATCATATCACCCAAACCTAATCGCATTGTAAAGTATTCGAGCTTGGCGCTTCTTGCTCCACGATCCCGCGTACAGAGAGAGAGAGAGAGAGAGAGTAGATCGAGCTTCGCGCGTCGATCGTGTAATCTAAATCGACGCCGCGCGTCGACAGGAATGCCTCCGATCGAGCATCGATGGAGACCCCCTTCCTCCCTTCCCTCGCTCCGTTCGAGCGGTTGCCATCTTTCGATCCGGCGTGGCCGAATAGTTGGCTTGGGTCTCGCGGGCGCAAACGGGATCGCATCCCCGTCCCGAGCGAGCGCGCGCGCGCGCGCGGCTCGAAAAAATTCGAGCAGAATGCCATGACCCAGCGTGGCATTTGCATCCCTCGGATCTAATGAATAGCGAGCATTACGTGTCCTATTTGGTCTCTCGTTGCGAGCGGCAGAGCCGTGACGATGCCGGTTGCGCATAGCATAGCTATCGCCGCTATTTGCAGTCGGACCCGACCCCGGGCCAGGGTGCACAATGGACACCGACGCCCTGGGCTCGGTATGTGCTCAATGGAGGCCTTGCTAGCTGGCTGGCTGGCTGCTGCTTGCTGCTTGCTGACTGCTAGCTGCACCCCTCTTCTAAGGACGTCGCTCGTACGATTTACCTACTAAACGTCATCCCAATACAGACGGGACGCGTTCGGACCGGGTGACGTCTCGGATGGATGACATGGCGGAGGACGACGCGCCGTCGACGTCGGCGGGATTTGGAAAGGCGGCGTGGGAGGGAGGGAGGGAGGGAGGACTGGAAAATCCCTCGAATTATCCGCGCCGCTGACAGTCGGATATCGCGAAGCGTTTAATCGACTGGCATTTCGTTGTCGACGGTCCGGCCGGGGGCATACGATATTTTGACGTTCGCCCCCCCGCCCCGACGCGACGGACACGTCGATACCGTTGCCACGCGGGGGTCGTTCGCAATTTCAAGCATCGATTGGTGCGTCCGCCAGCCACCGACGCCAGCCAGCCGCCGCCACCGCTACAGCCGCCGCCGTCGGCTCTTTATTGAGTGGTTTTGAATGGCATGATTGGGAAGGGATATGCGCAGGTTGAGGAAATGCAGTCGATAATACCTGCCCGATCGTTATCGCCGCGGTTTTTACCGACCGACGCTGTGATCAACCCCTTCGCGTCCTTTAACGAGGCGGATCGGTCTGTAAATATTAAGATTGGGGATATCAAAGTTTTTGAAGATGTAATTATTGAACATTTCACTGAATTGAAGGAGATGATAGTTTGCAGATACTATCTAATTATTCAACCCTCGATCGAATCAACCCTTTGCTCTCGAAGCCATTTCAACCGGAAATCTGAAATAAAATTTCTGACACACAGGATTTCCGTTCCATGCAACGAAGTGCCCTTTTACTATTTCACTTTAATTTCCCTAAGAAAAATTTATTCCACCCAGCCTGACGCTTCTAACAAACTTCGCACAGCCTCAAAGGGTTAAAAATCCTGGTCCCCTAAGAGTCAAGGAATTCAGCAGGCATCTCAGCAACGCTACTTTCCTCCGAGCAAAGGCGAACACAAGCGGGACGAATAAACTCGATAGCATCTCGACGATTATTTATCCGCAATTATCGAACAATATGATACGCCGTTTAAAGAATAAACTTTCCGTGGCTGCCCATGACACGGTTCGGCGGACAAACGAACGTTTACGCGCGAACTCTGATAATTATAAATATCAGCAGGCACCTCGATCGGCTCGGGTAACGCGAACCGGCGCGGGAGAAGCGTGCGAAAATCGCGGAGCGCGCACAGTGAAAGGACGTTGCGAAATTGATCGAGAGACCCGCGGAAACCGGCGACGGTTCAACGTGTTCGCCGGGACCGTGTCTATCTTAATCATCGCTTGTACGTAAACAGTGAATCATTAATAAAGCTTATCGAGCGCTCGCTTCCCGCGAGAAACCGTCGCCGGCCTAATCGAGCAGCCGGCGCGTTACGGCTCCGAAAGTATTTCAAGTACACGACGGCTAACACGCGCATTAAATCAGCCGCGCGCGGAATAGCGGACGTCGCTTTCGTCTCGATGAAACTGAAAAAGCTGCTATTAGCGCCCGGCGCTAATATTCTCTATGACTCGGACCTCCGAAGGAAAGGTGGAAATTGTACGAGGCTAAATATATCAATTTTTTTTCACTAAATTCCGGTCCTCCATTTAATACAGTTCACACATAATATATTATCACAATTCGTCGCTATTACCGACGACGCCGTGACGATCCAACAACCGGGAACATTTTTCTTTCCTTTATCTGTTTAGATAGATTCTAGTCCCATCGAGGAATAAAATAAAAATTATTCGCGGCTGCGCAATGTTAAGTACAGCTCGCGCAACATCGACGCGCTCGCACGACGATCCGTTGGCTCTAACGAGGCCAGGTATTCCTTTAATTTAACGCTCGATTGCTTTTGTGTAGAAGGAAACTCGCGTCGAAAATAACATTTGAGGAATATGTCGAGAAACCGTGAATGACGTACGCGCAGATAAGGATGGATAGTTGGGTGCCGGCCGCCTACCGCAATAGTCGGCGGTGCGTTGCCGCTTGGTTGTTTTTCTTTATGGATCGGAGCTGTTAGCGGAATACCGGCATTCGGTATTCGGATTGATACTGTTATACAAATATGCCAGGACCTTTCAAACTCAATCGAAACTGCCAATGGCTGCGTACTTTCTAACTAACTTCATCCGATGGCGAGCTCGACGGTTTCACGCTCGATGATTCGGAGAAACTTATTCGTTCGGTAAATTGTACGTTTTGATAGACAGGCTTTGGACACTTGGAGAATTTTATTATTATCTCCATTGTTTAAATTGTGTGGAGAGGTAATTAGGTGAATTAATTTATAGGGTGTACATAAGTTTTGTGGAAATTATTCTTGCGATTTTTATCTCTCTCTATCATAATTCGCTGATAGTTTATGAAAGAAAACTAAGGAAAAGTATATTCTTTTTCTAGTTGAACGTGCACCAAAGATCGCTAGAGGCGGCAGGTCTTGAGATTTGCGGCGCAAGCGGGAGCGTCCCGCAAGGGCAACCGAGCAGCGCCGGTTCCGTCGGTTCAGCACCGAGTCCGGCGTCGCCGAGGCCAACCCCGCAACCACCGCCGCTCCTTACCGCCACCACCACTCGGCCTACCCCTACCAGAACGTTAGACGACGACAGGTCGACGGACGGTGAGTTGTAATTACAATTTTTCATTAATTCATAATAATTACTCGAAAAGAGGAGCTTCTTCGTTAAAATCGATTTTAAAAGATTTATTGAATTCTTGATAAAGAGCTTGATGTATTTTCGAGCAAATTCGATATTATTTAAAATATTTATTTTGTCGATATCTCTTGGTGAACATTAGCTGATAATTATGATAAATAGCTAAAATAGTTTTCGATATACGTTACGCATGTCAGAATTTATAAAATACTATTTATAAATTCTATAAATCTATTTTTTTTATTACTATAAATCTATTTTGAATTGTAACAATTGATAAAATGGCCGTTGCTAATCGTTTCGTAGCCGTAGGTGCTGGCACTGCCGCGGAGGACTCGGACGACGGCGAAAGCAGAGCGCAGTATCTGAACGCAAATTGCGTGATCTACACGCACTACCGAGGGGATGCTGCGTCCGAAGTGGAGGATCACTTCCAGAGGGCACTAGTGCACGACAAACTGAAGGGTGAGTTACTCCATCAAACCAAACACTTCGTTCTTCATTATTAGAAAACGAGCTTGGCCAAATTTTCAAAAGAACACAGCCAGCTTGACAAATCATTTCTCTAAATAAAAAAATCATATAATAAAATCTAAATTAAAAAATAGAATCTAAAGAACGGAGAGTACTTTACAAGGTAAAAATAAAATCTTGCCGTATATAAAAATCAGCGGAAAATTAAAAAATAATAACAAACGAGAGCAAGAAAAATTGCACAGCATCTTCGTAAAATCCAGCAATTTAAAAAACGCGAATCTCTGCGCAGCGCTGTTCAAAAATTGTTTACCAAATGCATAAAACAGTCCGAGCTGGTCGCCGAGATGACGGACAGAAAATAAACGGTCAGATTAATGGAAACAGTAGCAATGTTCCATCAATGTCGCCGGCCCGTTCCAATTACGGTGGCTAGGGCGCGCGCGCGGGCGTCATCGAGAAGCTGCACGAGAGGCCGACGCGCCGGGCCGCGCCGCGCCGCGTCGAAGATTGGACAGCGCGCGAAGCCGGGTGCCCCGGTGGACTAATGCATCAAAGGACGGTGATTTAAACGCGCGCGCGGTCCAGAGGAGGACCGCGCGAGCGCGCGGACGCGTAGCAAGCCACGGGGAGACCGATAATAAAGTGCACCATTAGCCCGCGACAACGCTAACAAGCCACGTAACAATTGTACCGTCGTCGTACTCGGAGAACCTAAAACCCTCGCTGTCGGCCGGAGCAGAAGGAGACGAAGAAGAAGGAGTGGAAGTCGCGCGGCGGACGGGGCGCGCGAGGGCGAGAATACAAAAAGGGGGAAACGAGAGAGAGAGAGAGAGACCGGGCCGAAAGGAGCATCGACGGGAAGGACGGAAACGGTGGCGATGCTTGAAAATTCTTAAAATTCTTGCGAAAATTGTTAAAATTCTTGCGAAAATTGTTATATCGCTGTGAATAAAAGAGGGGATGATTTGATGTTGAGAAGATAGATAAAAAGAGTCTTTTTGTGGGAATTGTGGAATTAATTAGATTTTGGGGCGTTGTTTGTTAACCGCTTAGCTGCGTCGATATATTACGAATCTCAGAAACCGTTTCGCCGCCAACGAAGTTAGAATAAATAATCAAGCTACCATCGCAGTGAAATCATACAAACGTCAGAAAAAAAATCGGATCAACATCGGATGACATAGCAAGACAACAATGATAAAAGAACAGAACGTCGAAGAAGAAGAAGAAGAAGAAGAAGAAAGCATTCATAACCGCCAGAAAAGGAGTCGCGAGCGAACGAGCGAGCGAGCCGATTTGTGTCGAGCGGAATCGTCGCTCGCGCGACGCCGTCGTTCCCGAAAGAAAGAGCGCCGGGCTAACGAGAAAGGCCACGAAACGAAACGAAGGGAAGGGAAGGGGTAGGGTAGGGGGGAGAGAGAGGGTTCGGGGGTTGCCGAGCCACGAGCGAGTTTGGCAAGCGATCGGCGTAGCAGCCCGTCTATATCGGTATCGTTTAAGGCCGCATTTATCTCGCGGCAGCGGCTCAGGATCAGTTCACTAGCCTGCTTAGAATTCAAGACAACACGACCTAATTGTTATGTGCCGTGCGCGTTCCCCGATCTCTCTCCGCCCCGCCGACTCGTTCGTCGCCGCACCGGGCGTTCATCCCCCCGCGCGCTCGCACGCAGCCCGTTTGATCGCGCGAGCGGGCACGGTTCCTCGCGGCGGCGGTAGGAAAGGTAAATTAAGAGCTTCTGCTCTCTCGGGCTCTCGAGCGCGGCGCGGCGCGGATACGAGCCCCGGCTCTGACTCAGGGATAGCAGAAGGAAACGAACGACGACGACGACGACGACGACG